>NW_026057577.1:96275407-96365526 GCF_023721935.1 Panthera uncia
TGTATGTTCTTGGATTTATAGTATTAGTGATTTTTTTTCATTTGACATCCAACTTGATTCTCTTCTAAGATTATTTTGACCTATCTGCTATCCAGCTTTATTCATTGAGGATGTTTACACTTGGACTCAGTTCAGCAGCAACCCATTTTTATACAAACCTAATACATCTTCAGCCCATCTCTCCTATAATTTATAAAATATCCTATTGCCCCTTAGCAGGGACAGAATTCCAACCCTTATTCAAATCTTACACTACATACTAAAGAAGCACAACCAAAAAAAAAAAAAAAAAAAAAATCCCCTCAAAGGAAAGGTACCTGAGGAATTTCTGTCTCAAGGTCAAGGCAATAGAGGATAAACACAGGCCATCAATTCAGAATAAGAGGAATTAAACATTGAAATCATTGATTTAAGGCTTTTGATAACAATGGCAAAATATTAAATCGGGCTTAAAATTACTAAGTACTATCGGGTCGCTTTTACTTTAGTTTTTTCTTGAGCTGCTCAGCACATGTCTGCAATTTCACGGCACCTACTAATAGAAAGTGAGCTCAGAGTCTATTGACAGTTTCATGACAAGTCATACTTCACCTTCCATTGTCCAGTCTTCTTAGCTGTTCATTATCTTGACTGCTGTGCCTACGAGATAATGATACACTCTGCTTCTATCCCTGACTGGAACACATTTTTGCTCCAGGGTTCCTTTTAATTGAAACACACTGTCGGTATTACTGTTTTTGGTGCAAAAGTAAACACATTTAACACAAGAATTCAGTTTGTATTTGCTTCACCAATAGAAACTGTGTAAAAAGTCACCTGCCTCTAGAAAAGTAACTGAGTGATTCTTTGGAGACATTAATATTTTTACTCACTTCTTTTACTTTCATTACCATTTGTCACTCCTGGGGATGTGATAATCAATTATCCCTGCGAGAAAAAATATTATGACCATCCTTACCATTTCTCTGAGTGTCCCAAACCCATCTAGGAAGTATTGAGTAATGTTTCATCAACCCTTAAGCATAAAATTGACTGAAAATGCTTTAACTCTAAAAAAAGGGGTATAATAAATTGTGCCTGTTAAATTATCTGTGTCCATTGTAAATCCCATTAGGTAGCCGCCAACTGACTAGAACAGAATGGCCCAACTTCAGGAGTAGTAGCAGCTGAGCACGGCCAAGATGCTGCTCTTGCTAGCAGACATTCTGGGAATTTGAACTCTTTTGAGAAAACAAATGAATTCTTTCTACCAACCGATACATTTCCAACAATAACTACATGTATAAAGAGGATTAGGGTTTATTTTCTCACCATATGGCATCAAAAAAAGAAAAAAAGGATGACACACTAACCATATAAGAACCATGCCACATTAAACACTGTGCACGTCTTCATTTTTTCCCATTCAACTGCTACAATCATATGTCTGGTGTTAGAACTCTCACCATTCCTACTTCACAGATGGGAACATCTAGGCACAGAATTACTAACCATACTGTCCAAGGACATACCATACAACTGGCCCTTGAATGTGGATCTCATACCAAACCCCAGGTTCTCAGATACCACCGTTCTATAATGCCTATTCTCTCTGAGTTCTCTGTAGTTAAAATATGGAAGCACTCCCAATGAAGTCGTCTAATGACTGTTGTGTATTCTTATATTCAAAAGTATATGGATTTACATTTTGAAAATATAAAATGGATTCACAAACTACTCAAAATTCAGGTTGACCTAAGATATGTTTGTTAGTATTCCTTCCATTTATACATTGTTACATGACTTGCCTTTTCTTATCACTGTGGTCAACACACTTTTTTTTTTTCTTTTTTGCCTCCACATATTTGAGAAGGGGGAGAAGAAAGAAAGAGTATTTACTCTCTCTCCCAGGAGATTAACACAAATGTGTGTGTGTGTGACAGGGGAGGGGTCTCGGCATGTAAGAGAACATGGAAAGGGATTGATAATTTACCACTCTTAGAAGTAAAATGGTTCTCAGGGTGCCTGGGTAGTTCAGTTGGTTAAGCTTCTGACTCTTGGTTTCAGATCAGGTTATGATCTCCCGTTTTTGAGTTTGAGCCCGCATTTGGCTCTGCGCTGGCAGCACGGAGCATGCTTGGGATTGCTTCTCTCTCCCTCTGTCTCTGCCCCTCCCCTGCTTGAGCTCTTTCTCTCTCTCAAAATAAATAAATAAATAAACATTAAAAATTTTGCTTTAAAAAGAAGTAAAATGGTTCAAATATGTTAAAATGCAAATGAATCTGCTGGGAAAATTTAGAATTCTAGATCACGAGGCTCTCCCTAAGAGATTCTGATTCAATAACCATAAGTTAGGTCTAGGGATGTCTGGGTGACTCAGTTTAGTGTCTGACTTCAGCTCAGGTCATGATCTCGCAGTTTGTGAGTTTGAGCACTGTGTTGGGCTCTGTGCTGACAGCTTGGAGCCCAGAGCCTGCTTCGGATCCTGTGTCTCCCTCTCTCTCTGCTCCTTCCCTGGTTGCAGTCTCTCTCAAAAATAAAATAAACATTAAAGAAAATTTTTAAAAAACCCAAAAAACTGTGAGGTAGGTCCAGAAACTGAATTATTAACAAGCAGCGACAAGTGATTCTATTAGATATTTCATACCTATGCTGTCCAATATGGTAGCCATTAAGCTTTCAAAATGCAGCTAGTCCAAAATGATGGGTACTGAATGTAAAAAAAATACACACTGAATTTCAGAGACTCAGTATGAAAACTAAGATATAAAATACTTTATTAATAATTTTTATGTTGATTACATGTTAAATTATAATGTTTTAGATATATTATTTTAATGCAATATATTACTTACAATATTTTACTTGCAATATATTACTTGCAATATTTTAATGCAATAATATTAATATATTAATATATAAGTTTAATGCAATATATTACTAAAATTGATCTCATGTATTTCTTTTTATCCTTTTTTAAAGTGTGGGTACTATACAATTTTAAATTATATATGTAGCCCATATTGATATTTCTTTCAGACATTATATTTCTATGTGGACTTATTTTTCTTTTGGGCAACATTGGTTGATACATTTATTCCCAGGAAAAGGTCATAAAATAATTCTAAGTTAAAACAAGGACCAATGTGCATATGATAAAAATTTTAGTATGTAAGATTTCTTTGAATACTTTTAGAAATCTGATAAACATAATATGCATCAGTCATTCATGAATTTATATATCAAATTTATGTTCTTTGTGAAAAAAATAAACAACAACAACAAAGACACAAAGCGTTCACTACCTTCAACCAGCATTCAACGATTATCAAATCCCATGTGTAGCCAGTGTTTACTTTCAGTTATCAACTTCCTCAGAGCATGATATATTTATGTTTGTGTATTTGTATGTATGGACACTGTTTATATAGCCCACCACAAAGCATGACCTTTCATTTTCTGCCTCATCTGGCAGTAAAATTGTTAAATATAATCCAGTATTATTGTAACTGGCAATAACTGTATAAAGAGACAAATATATTTGTATGGGTGCGTGGCAACATAATAGTCCTTGTTCAATATTATCTCTATTGACCAACGTATTACTAATTCTAAAGAGCTGACATAAAGTTTCTGAAGTCAACATCTGATGAATTACTACCTATACTCCTAAATTATCCATTATTATTCTACTAAGGTGAGGTCCATATATTTATTCCCACAGCATTTTATATGTTTTAATTATGATAAGCAAATTCCAGTCTTGACTTTCCTGACTGATATGCCATATACTTGTATTCTGATGATAGATTATAGCAGAGGTCCCCAAACATTCTTAGTTCATGGTACCCTTAGTGTCTTGATAATAATTTTATGGTGCCACTAGGACAAGAGAATTATGTAACAGTTTCAGTCATTCAGTAGTTAGGCCCAAACAGCTTAATAGTAGTAGTTTAAGCAGACATTACTGGCTTTCCTTTAAATATTTATAATATCTCATAGTTCCCAAATAAATGTGCTGAAGTTCACACAGTTACCTCAGCCCAGTTTGAAAAGTGTAGGACTACATAGTCTTAAACGGTCTAGAAGGTAAAAGGCAAAATTTTGTACCTTCTAAGGGAAAGAATACACGTAATACTAATAGCTATTTAGAGCTGTGCTTCTTTTAGCACATTTTTAATGTTTATTTATTTTGAGAGACAGCGTGCTAGAGAGAGAGCGAGCATCAGCAGGGGAGGGGCAGAAAGAGAGGAAGAGAGAGAATCCAAACAGGTTCTGTACTGTCAGTGCAGAGCCAGATGTGGAGTTTGATTTTACAACTGTGAAATCATGACCCAAGCTGAAATCAAAATTTGGACTGAGCCACCCAGGGGCCCCATAACACATTTTAATTACTAGAGTTTATAGAAAAAAATTATGTATTGTACCACTGGATAAGTGACATTTAACATAGGCATTTATCAGTCAATCAGTTGATCAGTCAATAAGTATTTATAGAATACCTATCACATATCCAACTCTTTACTCTCAAATAGCTTACATCCTGTAATGCATCTATAGCTATGTGTCAAGGTCATGGTTCTCCATATTTTTTAGAAACTGTCCATATGACTCAAATAAAAATCTCAAATGACTAGTATCAACTAAATTCTTGTATTTATTATATTTATTGTGATTATTATTCATTAACCTGTTATTAAATTACTTGTGATAGCTAAGAAGTTCTATGAAATTCTGAAAATACAATACTTTCAACAAAATATTTCTCTCATTTTAAGAGCACAGATAGAAGTCATATCTCAAACAATGATAGCCTCAACAAAAATTAAAAATTGATTTTCAACTTCCAGTTTCCTTTCTGGTATGTAAGTTCTTTAAAAGTAACCACTCTATTCTAACATCAAGTAAAAATCTGAACAAACTGAAAGAAAGATCACATCTCTTCTTGCATATATCAGAGAGTGAGGTCAAAGGTCAAACCACTGTCCTCAAAAATTAGAAAAACAGGCAAGCAGATAAAGAGAATCACAACTTACCAGACCAGAAACCCACAATAAGAAATTTCATGGGAACCAGTGCCAGGATTAGAATATCTGACTGCAATCAACAAATTCCTGGAGGCTCAGTGTGGATAAGTCTCAGAGTTGAAAATTTCAGGGCACTCAATCATAAAGAGCCTCACACACCTTTGTGAGGCTTATCTCTAGGAGCTCTATCAGTTCTCACAGTGAATTTAGGAGAAAAATGTCTTTGGCTTCTACCAAGGGAAAATAAAAGGAACCATTTTGAAATATTGCAGGGCATTCTGTACTTCTTAACAAGGCCTGACCTCAAGAGAAAGTATTTTACCAAAGCTTAACCTGGCAGGGGTCTATCAGAGCCTAATTTATCTGTGGGAAGGGAAACAAACCAATTTTAGTCTCCTCTAGCCTCCCATGTAGGGAAAGAGAAATACCCAACTCCAGCCCTCACAGGCTTCCATGTGAACAGAAGGAAATACACACCTCCAGCCCTCTCTAGCCATCCTGTTCCACCTAAGATGGGAAACCTGAGAAGCACTGGTGAAATTCACAGCCTGAGTTTACAAAGACCTAATCACAGAACCATAGAACACTCCCTCTCCCCTAAAACTCTACTACTACACTAGTAAAGATCTATTTACCACAGTCCCTTTTATCCAGTACCTTATGTCTCCCTTCAAAAAAAAAAAGACATACTAAAAGGTTAGAAGATATTCAAGAGATTAAATAGACATCAGAACCAGAGTTAGACATGGCAACAATGTTAGAATTATTAAACCACAACTTTTTAAAATTATGACTGACATGCTAAAATTTTTCATGGAAAACATAGACAATATGCAAAAATACATGAATCAGGTATGCAAAAAGGTGGGCATTCTAAGAGAATTAGAATGCAATGTTAGAAATCAAAAACACTAACAT
Source organism: Panthera uncia (assembly GCF_023721935.1). Taxonomy (NCBI): domain Eukaryota; kingdom Metazoa; phylum Chordata; class Mammalia; order Carnivora; family Felidae; genus Panthera; species Panthera uncia. The sequence goes on from NW_026057577.1 coordinate 96,281,332, forward strand.
AAATGAAGAATGCTATTGACTAGCTCATTAGCACACTGGACCCAACTGAGGAAAGAATTTCTAAACTTGAGGATATGACAATTGAAACTTGAAGATTAAAAAGCACAAAGATAAAAGACTAGGAAAAATGATAAATAAATAAAATAATATCTAAGAACTGGGGGACAATTAAAAAGGCATAACATACGTGTAATGGGAATAACAGAAAAAAAGAGAAAAGAAGAAATACTTGAAGAAACAATAATTAAGAATTTCCCCAAATTAATGTCACATACCAAACCACAGATTCAAGAAACTCAGAAAACACCAAACAGAATAAATGTCCAAAAAACTGCACTTAGACATATAATGTTCAAACTTCAGAAAATCAAAGATAAAGAAAAAATCTTGAAAGAGGATAGAGGGAAGGAAAAAAAAAAAACACTCTATCTATACAGGAGCAATAAGGATTTCATCCAACATCCCCACAGAAACCATTAAAGGATGAATTAGAGTGAAATACTTGATGTTTGAGAAGAAACAAAAAACAATATAGAATTTCATAATCAGCAAAATTATCCTTCAAATATGAAGGAGAACTAAAAACTTTGTCAAACAAAAAGTGAGAGAATTTGCCACCAGTAGACCTGCCTTGTAAGAAATGTTAAAAGAGAGAAACAAATGTTTCAGAGAGAGACAAAAAGATATAGGTTAGACACATGGATCTACATAAGAAGAAAAGAATTAAAGAATGAATAAACGAAAATAAAGTAAAAATTTAATATCCTTATTCTAAATTGATCAATAACAGTTTTTTCAAAATAATAATAGCAAAAATGTACTTATGTATACTTTTATGTATATATGTATATATGTATGTAGTTTGTTCCTTATGTATATATACATATATATATACATATGTATGTATTTTGTTCCTTATGTAAGCTTATGTATAAGTAAATGAATGACAACAGTGACATAAGGAACTGGATGAAGGAATTAGAAATCTATATTTTTAAGGTTCTCACAATACTAATAAAAGGACATGGAGTTAATTAAAAGTGGACTTGGATTTTGTAAATGTATACTGCAAACTCTAGGGCAACCACTAAAAAAAATAATGTGAAAAGAAAGTCACAATTAATATGGTAAGAAAGGAAAGGAAAGGAAACTATACATATGTTCAATTAAAACTACAAAATGCAGAAAAATGTGGAAGACAATAATAGAAATAAAGAACAATAGCAACAAATAGAAAATAACAAATAGAATATATATTAATCTGACTATAGTAATTGTTACCTTAAAAGTAATTGGTCTGAATACACAAATTAAAAGACAGAAATGGTCAGAGTGAATCAAAAAATAAAAGCCAACTATATGGTTTTTACAATATGCATATTAAAAATAAACATGTGGAAAGATATACCATGTTAATATGCTAATCACAACAAATTCCCGATAGTAATATGAATTTCAGACAGAGGAAGAGAAGAAACCTCAGAGCAAGGAAGTTGCCAGGGATAAAGAAGGGTATTACATACTAATAAAAGGATCAACATGTGAAGTGTAGAGCAAGAGAGCATCAAAATACATGACAAAAACTGGTTAGAGCTGCAAGGAGATTAATCCACTATTATAGTTGGAGGTTTAACATCCTTCAGAAATGGACAGATCTAGCAGGCAAAAAATCAGCAGGGATATAGTTCAACTCAACAGCACTATCAATCAACTATATATAATGGACATCTATAGACTACTTCACTTAACAGGAGCAGATTACACCTTGCTCTCAAGCTCACATGGAACATTCACAAAGACCACATACTGGGTCACCAGCTAACAAATTTAAAAGAAGAGAAAACATACAATGTCTTTCCCCATACCAAAATAGAATTAAACTTGAAATCAGAACAGAAAGATATCTGGAAAATCCCAAAATACACGGATATTAAATAAGACACTTCTAAATAACACCTGGGTCAAAGAAAAAATATTAAGAGAAATTGAAAAGTACGGTGATCCTTGGACACCACACAGTTAGGGGCACTGGCTCCTCACCCAGTTGAAAATCATTATATAAGTTTTTATACCTTGAAAACTTAACTACTAATAGCCAACTGTTAACTGGAAGCATAACATAACATAACATAACATAACATAACATAACATAACATCATAACATAACGTAATGTAACATAAAATAACATAAACAGTTGGTTAACACATACTTTCTGTATTATATCTATTATAATCTGTATTCTTACAATAAAGTAAGCTAGAGAAAATAAAGTGTTATTAAGAAAATCATAAGAAAAAACACATTTGCAATATTGTACTGTATCTGTCAAAAAAACAAAATATCCACATATAAGTGGACCTATGCAGTTCAAACCTGTGTTGTTCCAGGGTCAACTTGATTTTGAATTACATGAAAATGAAAATGCCACTTATCAAAATTTCCAAGGGCAGCAAAAAAATGTTTAAACTAAAATTTGTAACACTGAATGTATATATTAGAAAAGAAGAAAGATCTAAAACCAATAATCTAAGCTTCCTTAGGAAACTATAAAAAGAAGAGCAAATAAAATTATAAGTAAACAGAAATAAATAAATAAAATTAGAGCTTAAATAAATACTGAAAATAGGAAATCAGTAGAGAAAATTGACTAAACCAAAAGCCTGTTTTTTTAAAAAATCAGTAATGTCAGTAAGTCTCTAGCCATGCTAGCTAAGAAAATAAGAGAGAAGACCCAAACTACTAACATTAGAAATGAAAGGGGATATCATTACAGATCCTATGGACATTGAAAAGATAAATAAAGCAATAATATAAATAACAATATGCCCCCAAATATGATAACCTATATGAAATGAACCAATCCTTTGACAGGCACAATCTACCAAAACTCAGACACATATGAAAAATATACAGTCTGAATAGATCTATATTAAAGAAACTGAGTCCATAATTAACAGCCTTCCAACAGAAAACTCCAGGCCCTAATAGATTCACTGTTGAATTCATTAAAACATTTATGAAAGACATTATACTAATTCTCCACAATCTTTTACAGAAAATGTAAGCAGAGTAAGTACTTCCTCACTTACTCTATGAGGCCAATATTACCCCAATACAAATATCAGACAAAGACGTTACAAAAAAGAAAAGTACAGTCCGATATTGCTCATGAGCATAGATGCAAAAATATTCAACAAAATATTGGCAAAATGAATCCACAATATATAAAAAGAATAGTATACCACATGAAATGGGATTCATCCAGGTATGCAAGGATGGTTCAATATTCAAAACCCCATTAGTTTAATCTCTCACACTGATGGATTAAAGAAAAAAAATCACATGATCGTATCAATAAATGCAGATAATGCATTTGACAAAATCCAACATTCATTCATCATAAAATCAGCAAACTAGGAATAAAGGAGAATTTCTTCTACTTGACAAAGAATATCTACAAAAACCCTACAACTAATATCATAATAATGGTGAGAAACTTGAAGCATTCCCACTAAGATCAGGAACAAAGCAAGAACATCCCTTCTGACCATTCCTTTGGAACATCATACTAGAAGTCAGATAATTCAGTAAGATAAGAAAAAAAAAAGTTCTATAGTTTGGAAAGGAAGAAATAAAACTTTGTTCACTGATGACATGATCATCTATGCAGAAAATACAAATGAATCAACAAAAACATCCCTAGGACCAATAAATGATTATAGCTAGGTTGCAGAATATAAGATTAATATACAGAAGTCCATCATTTTACTAAATACCAGCAAATAATAACTGAAATTTGCAGTTATTTCAGTGGTATTCAATGGTATTTAATACCATTTACGTTATCACCCCCCAAAAGTTAAATACCATTTTACGTTATCACCATTTACGTTATCACCCCCCAAAAGTTAAATATTTAAGTATAAAGCTAACAAAATATGTACAAGAGCTATATGAGAAAAATTACAAAGTTCTAATTAAAATATATCAGAGAAGACCTAAATGAATGAGGAGATATTCAATGTTCATGGGTAGGAAGACTCAATGCTGTCAAGATGCCATTTCTTCCCAACTTGTTCTAGAGAATCAATGGAATTTCAACCAAAATATTATCTCTAAGTTAAAGTAATCAGAGCACTGTGGCATTGGTGAAAGAACCGACAAACAGATCAGTGGAACAGAATAGAAAACCCAGAAATAGACTCATATAAAATAGCTAATTAATTTTTAACAATGGAGCAAAGACAATCTTTTCAACAAATGGTACTAGAAAAACTGTACCTCACATGCAGTAAAAGAACCTAGACATGGATCTTACTCCCTTCAAAGTTAAATCAAAATGATCATAGAGCTAATGGGAAAACATAAAACTATAAAACTCCTAGGCTTACATAGTATAAACCTAGAAGTACTTAGGTATGGATGTGACTTTTCACATACAACACCAAAGGCGTGATCCATGAAAGAAATAATTAATAAACAGGACTTTATTAAAATTAAAGACATACTCTATGAAAGGCAATGTCAAGAGAATGATTAGACAAGTTACAGACTGGGAAGAAGTATGTGCAAATGACACACCTGATAAAAGACTATTATGCAAAGTATCCAAAGAACTCCTAAAACTCAAGAATAAGAAAATAAACCACTTTATTTTTAAAAAATGGGGAAGGACCTAAACAGACACCTCTCCAAAGAATATATACAGATGGCAAGTAAGTATATGAAAAAATGTTCAACAGCATATGTCATTAGAGAACTGCAAATTAAAACATTGAGTCACTACTACACACCTATTAGAATGGCCAAAATCTAAAACTGTGACACTACCAAACGCTGGTGAGAATATGGAACAATAGGAAATCTAATTCATGGCTGGTGTGAATGTAAAATGGTACAGCCACTTTGGAAGACAGTTTATCAGTTTCTTGCAAAACTAAACATGTACTCACCATACCATCACAACCTGACATTCACACTCCTTCATGTTTACCCCAATGAAACAAAAGCTATGTCCACACAAAAACCTGAAATGAATGTTTACATGAGCTTTAGGTATCATTGTCAAAACTTGGAAGCAACCAAGATGTTCTTCAGTTGGTAAGTGAATAAATGGTGGTTCATCCAGACAATGGAATCTTATTCAGTACTAAAAAGAAAGAAGCTATCAAACCATGGAAAGACATAGAAGAATGTTAAATGGCTAAGTGAAAGAATGCATTCCAGAAAGAATCTGGAAAAGCTTCACACTACATTCTGGAAGAGGCCAAACTATGGAGACAGTAAAAAGATCAGTAATTGTCAGGGATTGGAGAGAGAAGGATGAATAGGCAGGGCACAGAGGATTTTCAGGGCAGTGAAACTATTCTGCATGATGATATTATGGTGGATAAATGTCATTACACATTTGTCAAGACCCGTAGAATGTCTAACACCAAGAGTGAACTCTAATGTGACTTACAGACTTTGTGTGGTAATAGGTCAATCTAGGTTCGTGGGGTTTTAACACATACACTCCTCTGCTGTGGGAAGTTGATAGCAAAGGAGACTATGTATATGTGGGGAGTTTATGGGCTCTCGCTCTGCTGTATACTCAATTTTGTGGTGAACCTGAAATTGCTCTTAAAAATATAGTTAATTAACAACAACAACAAACAACAACAACACTGACTCTCAAAATAAAGTGCTATACTTGGGAATACCTGTGTTACTCATACAACCCTACTCAATGAGGAGGTGGTTAGCATAAAAGTTAAATGTCCTGTTGTTTAAAGTGGATGGAGAAAATTGATACTTCCAACCAATTAGGAATTCCTAATGGTGGATGAGTTCATGGATAGACATGGGTGGTAGTTTACAGCTGATATTTTTGAGGTTATAACCAGTTTAAACTGAGACATTAAGTAAAATGTATTTGAAGGAAGAGGGGTGTGACCATTCAGTCACTCCTAACACATACAAACACCTCCTCCAAAAGTGAATCTATTCATTCTACAAGCATTGACTTAAGTAGCTACTATGTACAAGATACTGTACAAGAGCATCCGGGGATGAGTGAGATGTAGAATCTTTGTGGAAGTCACTAGGGAGTTGTCATGTGTATAAGGAAAAAAAAACACATCTTATAAGTCTAAATGTAAAGGAAAATAAAGTATATGGAAAAGGAAGCCAATGCTGGAAAAAAAAAAAAAAACTGGGAAAGAGGTAGCATATGGACCAAGTCTTGAAAGATGAAAAAATCACCAGGTGGAAATGGGAGGAGAGGGAGAATTCTACCAGAGGGAACAGCATGAAGCAAAGGGAGTGAGAAAGGGTCCTGTTCGAAGGACTGGAGTTTGGCTGGGATGTAAGGTATGCAAATGAAAGTAGGTAGAAGCCAGACTGCAGAATTGTAAATGACAGTTTAGACTAGATTCAGTCAACACTGGGAAAGGAGGTTTTGAACAATTTTAAACAGAGGAGGATAACATGATTCTCAATGAGCTTTAAAAAGATCTAATCAACAGGATTCTGATGAGATAAAAGAAGAGGGAAGGGGGTGATAAAAACTATCTCCAAGGGTGCCCTGGAGAATTAATAATGCTTACTTAGAAAAAAAGTCAAAAAACTCATGTCTGGACTTAAAATGTATACATTACATACACAGTAACATTAACGTAGCTGCGATTCTGAGAGGAATGAATATTTCAAAGCCTGATAATCTAGTAAGCTAGTATTTTAAATCACCTTAAGTGAATTATAAGGATTTATTTTCTGTAACCGAAATGAGCTACAATTTAAGCAATTCATCATTTCCCAAAGTGTCTTTTAAATGCAGCGTATGTGGTGTATCGTATAGTACAATGCTCTTTCAAAGGAACTTTTTCAAATAAAGCACCACCGACTCCTCTGTATGTGGAGCATTGTTAAATTCCAGCCCTGCTTTGAGCATAATTAAGTACCCATAACACCATAAAACTTTTATTAAATTACAGTGTTGGGAATGAAATGTAAATTTGTCTTCCAATATGATGTTGGCATTTCAACCTTTTTTTTTTTTTTCAGCCTGAATATCATTAATAGTGAAAGTTCAGGGAGTAAGTAAAACTGAAGTATTGGGTGAAATTCAAGGTGTCACATGATCATAAATGTTACTGTAATTCTATTCTTGGGGTATTCTCCATCTCTCATACTCTACTGATTTTCTAAATAACCATCATTGATGCGGTTTATGATTATGAAAGAAACAGTAAGAGTGGGTTAAAATGCAAACATCGCCTATAAATGAGTTTTCTCTTTTGTCATAATATATGGAGAACATAAATGGCTTTACCTGTCAATTGTTTATGTGCAAATTATAAGAAAAAATGCAAATATTATGAGCAGAAGATATCCATTCAAGTTCAAAACCACAAAGGAAATGCTCCAAAGAGAATAAGATTTCTATTAACACACAGAGAGAATAGAGTAATTTATTTATGCTTAAAATGAAGTGAAAAAAATAAAAATATTTTTATCTACAATATGGAAGGGACATGGACAAAAATCAGGGAATTCCACTACATGTAGGGTACAGCTGACTACATTGAGTTAAAAAATAATTGATCTGAGAATGTCCTACCCGAAAGAGATATCTCTCCCTTTTAGAAAAGGGAAAACTGCTTTCATTTCATAAAATCCTCATTGCCCCAGTATAAAAAGGTGCCAATGCAAATATGTTCAGGGACAATATCTGTCTAGAATATGTCATCAGTAAGCAGAAATTCTCTCACCTTCCCTAGGTCCCCTAGAGATTTGATCCAAAGAGAATGTGGATGGAGTTTTCCATTTTGTCTCACATCAGGGTCTCCTGAGAAGCAAAGGCCTGGAAAACTATAGCCACAATATCCAAAGCATGATTCAAGCTGATGTCTTAGTAAAGGAAATGTGTACTCCCAAGACTTTGTTTTTTTTTCAACCCACCATTCACTTCAAATGATAAAATCACAGCCTCAAGGAAAATCACACCTTAAAAAAATTGTTTGTGTTGGCTGTTGTTTTAGAGAAGTTGAGTTTTTCTGGAAAGTTAGCATTCCTTGTCAGAGAGCAAATAAAAATAAATGTGGCACAGGCAAAGATGACATTTGAATCCAAACAAAAGTGTGCCTTTTGCTTTTTTATTTTTTTCCCCTTTTTCTCCTGATCATACACTGATGTTGCTAAAGAAAACAGTCCCAATATAGCTTCCCATAAGCCCTTCAGAGTGGTTCACATATACAGTCTCTCCAAGGGGGGTTCACTTGCAAACCTTTGTCAACAAAAGAACAAATATGCCATGTGAAAACTCTGGTTGGTTAGAGGAAATGGATCAACACTGAGACCACAGGGGAAAAAGTGCCAGTGACTTATTTATTGAATGATTCAATGTTTTAGACAAGGAAAGATTGAAGTATGTCTCATGAGCTGAAACCACCTTCAGGCTGACAAACTTCCACCTACAGAACTTATGAACATTCCTGTAGGATACATTACATTCAGGGTCCAATTATAAGCATCTTTGCTAAACCCTGGCCAATTAACAGTTCCAGACTGGTTATTCCAGGGCCACTGGTCTATATCCTTTCTTGCATTTATACTGCACCTAGACAAATGTAGAATATTCACTACAGGCAGTGACACGAAACACTTCAGAATAAAGAACTACATGGACAGAATATCAGAGAAGCCACCAATATCCTAAGTGCCAAATTCTGGGCAACATCACCTTTCCCCAGGATTCCTGCAATGACCTTAATAATACGTCTTCCAAATGGATGTATTGTCTTATTCTCATGCATTGTCCACATTGTCCACTTCTCCTTCTAGAAGCTTAGATTCTCTAATGATTTTTCAACGACCACAGGATGAAATCAAAACTGCCTACCAGAAAGTTGTTCAAGGCATGGTGTCTGTCTCTGGAGTCTTCTCTCCACAAGCTGACACCCTCAAAACTCAAGTCCCAGACATGGAGGCTTCAAATTTCCCATGCCATTTCACTTTTGTCTCTGGGTATTGGTACCTTGATAACCCCTCAGACTAAACATTCTCCTCCTCCATCACAACCTCACCTTTCCTCTCATGACTATATAACTTTAATTCACTCCCATTTCATCCTATGCTTGCTATTATTTTTATACCGCAGACTGAAGTAACTTGCCACTCTTCTCTCTCATTATAAAAACTAATAGTTGCTAATGACTACTGACTACAGTATCTGGCTCACAGAGAGACTGAAAAAATACTGTGAATGAATAAATGACTGAAAAACAACTCATCTCACTTCTTGGTTAAAATCAAATTGTCACAAATTCAGTATGTTGAAATCTGAATTTGTGTGAACATGAAAAAATTTGGGGTAATTATCATGTCTGAGGGCTTAATAAACATTCAATAAGTGTTAGTAGCCAACATCTATGGTTTAGAAAATTCTTCACAACTATTATTTCTTTTCTACAGCCATTCCATATAGATTATCACTTAAAACTTATTAAAATAAATGTTGTTTGATATATGTACATGTCTTGCCAAAGCAACTTTATTTAAATGAAGGAAACTTGTAAGGACAAGAGGACTCCAAGTTAACAAACCATATGGTTACATACTATTGTAACAACAACAAAAAAATAATTATCATTAAAAGCAGCTCACCTATACCTCTATTTCTGTAGCAAATAGGGAATTTTAGGACAAAAAGCAGCAATGAAATCCCCCAAATGTTCCACAAATAACTTAATGTTAGAAATATACATGCATGTGGTTTATATGTCATTTTAATAAAAGTGCCTAGAGGGCACTGATTTGCCACATTTTTCTGGATCTGTATAGCAAGCACTGTACATGTGTGGGTATTACTTGTGGGTAAGCACTATTTACTCTACAAATAAATTACTATGTAGCTTACATTGTTAGGGTCGCATGATAGCCCTATAGCTTAAAAGACTGAAATAACCATGCATTTATCTTGTCACTACAGGTACTTACAGTGTAATTACAAGGTCAACAGTTACTATGTAATTACGTAGTTTTAACATTGTGGTTCTTAAAAAAAAAAGTACACTGTTCTCCCAGTACCTGCTGAGAACCCCTATCTCTGCTCCACCATCTTCACTTGCAAATTTTAAATAGCCACAAACAACATTTTAAAAGGAAAACAAATCCACGCATCTTTATTGGAATAACTGGTGTCTTAGAATTATTATACAATGATAGCACTAAGACCTCAGACATCTTCTGGTCCAATGCACTCATTTTCTTGGAAGGATTGTTTTTTTAATTGCTTATAGTTCCTTGTCCTAATTTAGAAAGTAATTCAAGATAAAAAGTACCACAAATGGTAATTTTTGTTCAGCAGCACCATGTTATAATGGTTGCTTGCATATATATAGTAATGACATGTGGCACACTTTCAAAAGGGTCGATTTCCTGGTTTAAACTTAATCAAAAGAAAATAGCACTGAATCTTAACTTACAATAGAACCCTCCTAAAATTTCATGCTTCTGCAGTTTGGATCCTAAGTTCATTTCTGTGGTCTGATTAATACTGGTATCACATTTGTATATAATTTTGTGGTTGGTCCTGTATATGTGCACTGTGCATAAGCCTCTTAGATGTTTCTTTTCCAATGTATGGTAACTCTAAAGTCATGGGTTTCATTAAAGCTTTAAAAAAACCCTTCAAATTCACTCCCCCCTTTATTCATAGAAGCAGAAGGACACTGCTTTGATAGTCAATATTTGAACAACTCATTCCAAATTTATTATAGGTTACTATCATACAGAGAATAATAAAGAATTTTTTTAATTACTTTAGCTCATAAGAATGGGCTGATAGATATTCCATCAATGTTATGATTCCCTTGGATGGAGAAAAGCTAAATGCTAACCCAAACAGATTTTAAAACCATAATTACTTGGTAAACAAGGGAATTATAGCCAAATAATTATTCATGATTACAGATTAAATTCATCTATATTTAAAAAAAAATCTTATTGAATTCTTTTAAAATTATTTTATTTTTTATTATTTTTTTAATGTTTATATTTATTTTTGAGACAGAGAGAGACACAGCATGAGCAGGAAAGGGGCAGAGAGAGAGGGAGACACAGAATGTGAAGTAGGCTCCAGGCTCTGAGCTGTCAGCACAGAGCCTGATGCGGGGCTCGAACTCACGAACTGTGAGATCATGACCTGAGCCGAAGTCGGACGCTTAACCGACTGAGCCACCCAGGCGCCCCTCTTATTGAATTCTTCTATCTGTGGCAAAGCCACAGAGCATAGCACCATCCACGTGGTATTGCTTCTTCAATAGGTTCTACACAAAAGGAGCAAACTGTATACAGGTTTTGCTATAGTGTCTTTCTTCTTTCTCTCTCCAGGGATGAAGCACACATGAGTTATCCAACATTAGTGTGTGTGCATCATATTAAAAGGATGCTTGTTGCCTGATACAGTGGCTCATTGGAAAGTAAACTCCAGGCAATCAGGTAAGGAACATCACCCCACAATTAGTTCTTACAACTAAAGTTCTTACAACTAGTTCTTACTATGATGAGAAATCACAAGGAAGGAAATCACACTCTATACAGACAAATGGGGAAAAGTCCTGTTCAACAGAGAATCTCAGGATAGGTGATGGTCAGGATCTCAAGAGAAAATAGAAACTAACCTTTCTCTTACCATCTAATAAAACCAAGAAGTTCATTTAAATAGTTGCAGGATTTACCTTCCTAATACCGACTAATAATTGATTTGTCTATGAAAAGTTTCTTCTTTTCAATAGTTCCCAAACTAATTTGGACACTTCTTTGTAAGTTTCACCTTATAAATTAAGAATGCAAAATACACCATCTCTAGGATACATCAGAGGTTAAAAAATGCAAAGTATGAATGGTTACCTGCAGGAGGATGTTTTTATGCTAAGAACCAAAATGATTACATATATACCAAACTAAGTAGAGAAGCTGACAGAAGACTCGGATGGGGGATGAAGGTCAAAAATGACTTTAGTCTCATCTATGATGTTCCAATATTACTTACAAAAAGAACAGGCTGATATTAAATATATAAATTAAGAATATAAAAGAGAGTAAAGCAAATCAGAATATAGCATTCATAAAGAAAAACAGAGTATTTCTCCATTAGTCTAGAACACAGTTTTCTGCTTTGGTGGCAAGAGGTCTACCAACACAGTTTGTTAGAAATCAAAGGGCAGACAGAGGGGGTATTTTTCAGACTGCTTGGTATAGAGATGCATGGAGAAAACCATAAACAAGGACACTTGGACTGACCTTGTAGTTGCTAGAAGTGAGAAAAATGTATATTATTAGTAGCATACTGACCCATAGGATCTGACCAAGAAATGATTCACACTGTATTTATTCCACACTTTAAGTAAGTATGCATTGCAAAGACTGCTCTCATTCCATTTTTGGTAGTTATTTTCAGTAAGTAAGAAGCACTGTACCTTTAAGTTTTAAATATAAAAAATGACACTGATTAACCTTTAAAATGGTGCCATTTAATCAAAGCAAGTAGATCTTTAATGGGTTTTAAATGGACTAATAAATCACAAGATTTTTTTTTTACCATGGAAATAAACGAAATATTTGAGAAAAAAAAAATCTCATTATGCCTCTTGGAGTGTTTGTGTGTGAGAGAACGGGCAAGAGGAGAGGTGACAGGAGTCCACACATGGGTATTTTCCAAGTGATGATGATTTGGAAGGTGACTGCCTTGCCTTATTTCTAGTGAGTTCTGTATTTGTTACCATTTTGCTCTGTGTGCTCATGCACAAGACTTTGAAAGGCTATACTGATATGTTCCAAGGAACTTTGTTAAATTTTGAGACTGGGACTAAGAAAGGTAGGTGAGCATCATGTTGAAGACAATTGATCTTTCACTTTAGAAGAAGCTAATTGAAGAAGATGAGTATGTTTTACTTCTCCCACTCGTTCCCTGCTCTCATGCCCATCACTAATTCTCCTCAGGCACAAGTGAAAAACCAAGCAACCATCAGTCTCAGAAAGTACAGACTGGCCTCCTTATGTCCCATTGGTTTTCCTGCTGATGCAGCATTCTGTATGTTCCCCATGGATGCGCAGGTCTGTCTTAGCACTGCAATATATCTTCACCTGGCTTAGAGTGGTTTAATGCAAATGAGTTGAATGAATGAAGTGGATAAGAAGTGACAGCTTGATAATGATAGACTAGCTGTGCTTTCCCTTTGAACCAGGTACAAACTTAGGTATAGAAGAGCAAGATGCCATTCATAATAAATTGATGTTCAACTCTAAACAGCCAGCAAAGGATCAGCTAAAGCAAGTGCCAGTGTCGGGCCACAAGTTGGAGGATGGAACAAGGGAATGGAGAGAAGTTGCACCTGCAGGAGGATTTTAAAAATCAGAGTGTAGGAATAAAAGCCAGCCTTAATGATAGCCACCACTTTTAAGCACTTATAATGTGTTAGGTACTGAGCTGAAAATTTATAGGCATTATCTCATTTAATTCATATAACTCAATAAGGTCTAGATAATTAATGCCGCAATTTTACAGATGAGAAAACTGAAGATCAGAGAGATAATAAAACTTGCCCAAGGACACACCTGACAAGGCAAGTCAGGATTTATATTCAGAATAATGCAGTTTTGGAGGCTTCCCCCATGTCACTTCTTTCCCATCAAGCAAGTCTGTATCCACACTCTGTCTCTGGGGTCTGAAAGTGTATCTCTGCTTTTCCTTATCCAAGGCAGCTTTCCACCTGTGCCACTGAACACATGGCATCCAAGAATATTCTCCTGTAACTTGTCCCATCACCTATAAGTTGAGTCTCCCCCATCCTTTTATCTTCTTCCCCATCAGTCTCTAAAACTACTCAGATCTGTCTCTTGACCACAACCTCATTCCTTGACCCCTGCATTTTCTCTGAACATCGCCACTTTGTGATGGAATAATTGTCTGAGCTTGTTCTGCCCTTCTCCTCCCTTCCTCTGGTATAGATCTCTGCTGCACCATGCCAGGAACTGCTTCTGCTGAAGGCACTGATACTCTACCCATAGACAAGACAAATGGATACCTCACCATGACCTGAGGCTTCTGGGTCTAATGACTGCTCCTTGAAACATTAATGACCTTCTCTTCTGAACTATCAGCCTGCTGGCTCTCCATTCCTGAGAAGGCTTTTCCACCAGTGGTTCTTCCTTTAAATTTCTTAGAAATGGTGGTGGCATTCCAAATTCCTTCTTTTCTGCTACTTTCCTGGCAGTGTCTGGATGCTCACAAGCTCTCACAGACTTACACAACATTCCTTCACCTGACTTCTTCACCTATCCCACCAACTGGTATTTCTCATCTGAAAACCAGAGCTGTGAATCCCATTGGGTGTTAGCCACAATGACTTCCCAAATGCATGCAGTAGCCTTAAAGTCAACATACTCAAAACTGAGCTCACTGGGTTCTTACCACCCTTCCTCACCCTACAGTTAAACTTTTCATCTTTATTACATTCAAAGAAGCCAAAATCATGGATAACGTATTTGACACTTTAATCTTCATGACACCCTTTTTCCCCCTTCAAAATAGTTCCTTGGTCTACCAAATTCTCTCTCATAAACCATCTCACTTTGTTGTTATTCAGGCCTTGGTCACTCTTGCCTGAGCCAAAGAGATGGCCTGCCTCCTTGAACTCCAGTCCCACTCCTGCCTTGCCCCGTTTAGCCAGTCCTCCTCACTGTCCTTAGAACAGTATTCTAAAACACAAATCAGATAATGCTTTGTATCTGCACAGGATTTGCACCTGTGTAGGATATGGCTGCTGTCTCCCTGTTCAGCCCCATCTCCTATCACAAGCACCACTCCTCCCATATCTTTTGTACAACTGAGTGTTTTGAGTATGCTGTAACTTTTCACATCCCTGGATATTTGCACACTCAGTTTTTTCTTTGTCCACCTTTAATGACCTTACTTTGCCAGAAAAACACGTATTTTCTCTTCACTATTCAAATAGACAAGAATTACCTTCTTGAAACAGTCTGTGATCTTTCCTAGAGGTAAGCACCCCTTCCCTTGAATGCAGGCACAAATGGCAAAAAGCATCTATCACTGACACTTTATGTTGCTAATTTTATTTTTACCAGAGTCTGTCTACTTCACTAGACTTTAAGATCTGAAGCTACCTTTTCAATCATTTTGGTATTTCCAGTGCCTAGCACAAGGCCTACCACACACTAGATGCTTAGTAAATGACTATGGAACTCGACTTGACATGTGATGGCCTAAGACCTTCAGTCTCAAACTGAAACAAATAAACAGGCAACCCCAATTGTTTTAAAAAGAATCAATATGCCTTAGAAGCAATTTGGCCATTGAACAAATGAGATTTACTTTGGAAATCAGTAAATTGGAAGTCCAAAACGTATAGCTCCAGAGCCTATCATGTGAGTGGATAAGTAAGTGTAAGTCCTTGGACAACGCAACAAACAAAGCTTAAACTGCTTTGTTTAAGCATTCCACCTGTAAAGTGAGGTGAACAGGATACTTTCTAAAATTTCTATAGCTCTCAAGTATCTATTTTGTTATATGAGGTCATAACCAATCACATAGGGCCAACATTCAAAGAAAAGGACTGAACTGATATTAGAAAAAAAAAAAAAAAAACTGCTTGTTGTAAACAACCAAAGATATGTGTTGACTAAAAAGACATAACAAATTACTTCAAATCATCTTCTCAAAAGTACGCATATAACTGAATCTTTTCATACTTAGCTCCAAAAAATCCCCATAAAAATGTCCTGGAAAACAGTCATTTGGCCGGGAAATGTAGGTCTTAATAGATGCATCAAAGGCTTCTTTCTCTCTTTTTCCTCATATTTTCAAATAAAATACACAATCCTATTATCATTTGCAGCCCTAAGTTTCCCCCCAAAATATCAAAATTGTCTTTGATTCCACAGATCCTGAATATTTATATGCCTTTCAAGTCAGTACAGTTTACTGAGGAAAGAACATAGCTCCGTCACATCTATTAAATATTAAGTATTTTGCTGCAAAAGCAGATACAGGTACACAGATGTGTGATCACAGCCTCTAGAGATACAAACATGATGCTTTTCCCCCCATTTGGTTGCAAATGAGGGAAAAAAAAAACTGTGCTGAAAGAAAACTTGCTTAAGTAACATGGTGAGCAATAATGTGGTATTAAACTAAAATGTGTTTGAAGTTGCATATTACATCCAAAGGAACACCACCATAATTCATAGTGATTAATGTTAATGTCAAAAATATTAAAGAAAGTAATAATGATTTGTATCTTCATGTAATGGGCTATCCTTTCTTTGATCTTTTATTCCCTTTGATCAATGAAATTAACGGACAATAAATTTCAAACCAATAAAAAGAAATTCATCTTCGCCCAGCACATCGGTCAGCCTGTGGGAATAACTGCCACATGAGGTCAGAGAGACAAATGCGAAGGCTGGTGTTAAAAAAAGATCAGATAATTTTATGACCATTAATAACATTTGTCGTGCTGCAAGCTCACATGAAGATAAGAGTAATCCAGTCCTCCTTTTGGGCTCAGACTAATTACCTCTGGGTCACAAAGACACTGCTGGACCAGCACACAGCCTGGGTCATTTGTGCACTTTCAGAGGGGACTTTACTTCCATTTCAGTGGAGAACACAGTCACATGAAGACCTCTGAAAGGCCCTCAAACCTGAAAAGATTATGGTACTTGCTCCTCAATTTGTAATTAAAAACAAAAACAAAAACAAACCTAAGCCAAAAAACCCTTAATTTCATGCATGTGCTGAAATTAAAGTGTTTTTGGTATTTTTCCCCCAGGTTCCTTTGGTTGAAAAGTTCAAGTTAAGTGTTTTTGTTTGTTTGTTTGTTTGTTTGTTTGTTTTTCCAAGCTGAATTGTTTAGAGTATTTTGGTGTCCCTTGCATCCTAGGACCCTGAGCATTTGCCTGTTAGGTAATTGAACACTTGGTGGGCAAAGCAAAGATAAATTATGCTCACAACCAAAAATATCAAAATATATGTGGCTCTCTTTTTCAAAAGCAAAGTATCAGAATCTATTTCAGGAATTCTGCTCCTCTATGCATTTGTGGTGGTTGTGGATTATTAAGACCTTTAGTTAGGGCTGCTTATACAAATTATGGCCTGTTGGAGGTATCTTGCCAACCAAGGTATTCCTTCAGACATCCCATATGTATTATTTCCACACCTCTAATGAGATCCCTATCTGCACTTACATTAGTGCTCAGTGCCAGATAAATGTTGAATACACCCAGGGAATGCATGCAGTCAAGGCTGTCTTATCACAACTTCAATGTCAATTGCTAAGGAAATGCAAAATGGTTACATGGTTCACTATCTACTTGCATGTAGTTATTTGTTTCTTGTGCTCTGCTCCCATTTCACTAGATCCCTGGTGTATCATGGAAAAGAAAAGGTGTCTTATTGGTATCTAATAACCTAAGGGTTACTGAAAACTGACCACCATGTTGCTAAATCATTCCACCCACAGCTCTCAACAGCAGGAAATCATGATTCTCCTAATAGACTTATAATATACAGACACAATTTACTTTCATAAAACTGCAGGGGAATAGCTCTAGTTGGCTTTCATGTGAGAAAATTCATGATCATCAATAATTTATTTCAAAGATTCATTAAAACTCAATGTATTTATAGCCCTCTAACTACAGTAAAGCAGGATTAGAAACTGTCAGTGGGGGAAATATTATTCATATCATTTAACATGTATTAAAATACATTGTATAGAAATCTATTTTTTTTCCTTCAGAGTGTAGGTCATTTAGTCCTCTCCAAGGGAAAAAAATTGATAGAGAAGAAGAAATTTTCAGAACTGAACACAGACATGAAGATTATAAGTTATGGATAAATAAGGTCTTAAATATTCCCCTTAGTTACCCGCTAGTGTTTCTTCTCACAGAACTCAGTTATCTCACTTTGATTCTAACAACTCTTTTATTGGCTTCTGTGTTCCTGACCCTAATTTCATAAATTGACTGCTGTTTACTCTTTTAGTTTAGTGTTTAGGCTTATGAAACCATGTATCTGACCTGGGGACTTCAACTCCAGCCTTGAACCAGCACACTTCTAGATTGCCTAAATTATCAATCTCAACTTGAAGGTTCATGTCAAGGCCTACCACCCAGGAACCATTACCGATCCTGACTTTGGCAAGAGAGAGATCTGAGATGGTAATATAAATTAGCTCTGATTACCATTTAAAACTATAAGAAAACTTGAGATCACTCCACTAGTGAGTTCAAGAAAGAATGGTAGAAGATGGTATAACATGAGTATAGACTGTTCTTAGAAAGTTCTTCCATAAAGCAGACAAATGAGGGGTGGGTAGCAAGATAGGAATGTGAGACACAGAGTGTTTTGGTTTTTTAAATATATTAAAATAACAGCATGTTTGCAGGTTTGAAAGTACTTATGGATGAATGAATGAATCCTGTAAGTCCTATTTATGCTTCCAGAGAGAAGGCACAGCCTTCAGAAGATTATTAGAGTCTCAATTTGAGGACTAATTCCCTAAAGAGACATGAAAAATTCAACTATGACTTCAAACATGACTGCCCTCAGGATGTATGTTGGTGGAGCATTAACTGAGGAGGTAAGCATTTGTGCTTTATTTTTGTCTTTTATGGTAATGAAATATTAACTTCTTTATGTAGAAAATTCATTTCAGAACCTTTAGTTATTCTGATTTCAGATATGCTTACAACTTTGGGGCGGGGGGGGGGGGTAGTGTTTAAAGTGAAACCTATCATGACATTGACCTAAAACTTTACACATTATACATACACAGATAGTTTTGGTAGCACCAATCAAAATGTGATGTTGCTTCCACCTTCTATTTTTGTAATTGACATTATATTCAATTTATGTTTTGTTTCCACTTGCTACCACAACCAGAAAAAAAAAAAATCTGGCTGTACAACTGTGATTAGGGCAGTAGCCATATATTGGTCTTGAGTGAACACACATGTTGCTGCCAATACTATTCCTGTAAGCACAGATTCCTAACCTGCAAATTATAGGGTTATCTGCAGAGCAATAATAGTTTGAGGTTCCCAGCCAGTGCCTCTTCCATTCACCTTATCAACACCTAAAATCTCAGCATTGGTAAGGAAGCCCCTGGTATGAAATTCAAGATTCTTCCTGATGCAGGGGTCCTCTCCACCACCCTTTGGATATAGCTAGTTAGTATCTGCTTGCACATATCTAAAGATAGTAGCTCGTTCTTATAGGAACGCCTAGTTTCAGTATTTAAAAACAGTTCTGAATATTTCAAAATTGTAATTCACATTAGCATATAATCTCTCCCCCTAAAATGCCCCTAGTTTGATTCTGTGAAGACATACAGAATTAGAGTCCTTCAGCCATGACATATGAAGACACATACCAAATTCCCTTTACATCTTTCATTTTTTACAGGCTAAATACATGTCTTGCCCGCTATATCTGTTTTTCAGATGGCAAGGATCTCAGATCCTTTATCATCCTGTTACTTTCTCTTGATATTTACATTTCCTACTGAACTTCTCCACAACCAGATTTGGGTTTCATTTCCACAGCAAAAGAGACAAAAAGTAGACACCAAATAAAGCCTGAGAATGCCAACTCCAAGGAGATTCCAAGCTGTTTTGCCGAGAGCAAGTCTCATCACTTATAGTGTCCGTGATCTCTAAAAGCAAAAAAGTAAATGTTAGGGTGAAAGACTAGAACTACACCAGGTAAAGGTGGAAGAATACTATTCTTGACCTCCATCTCTATTCCCATCTATTCTTATGTGGATGGCATTTCTCTCCCCTTAAGGATTACCTACCCAGACCCCACAACTTTTCTCAGACAATGAAAGTCCTTAAGTGACTCTTAGTTAACAAAAATGCTCTTCTTCCATAACTAAAATGGCCAGTCTAAGACACTAGTTAAAACTAATTGATTTAAAGTTCATTTAATCATTACCTTTGTCCTCCCTGTCAGCCCTGCTTTGAGCCCAAACTCCATGTTTGTGGGGAAGAGCTATGGTGCCCTAGATTTCTGTTTACTGCTTTGTATTTCTCCTCACTCCTAGCTCCTCTGCCTTGATTTCTGACCTTTCCAAATTTGTAGCAGAAAAGCCAAGAAGGGGCAAAAGGTATAGGGTACAAAAGAGCTTATTGGACTAGCACTGATATAACCTGGCCTTGGAGTCCTTTGGTCATGAAAGATGTTTGATGCCTGACTGCTCAAGGATTTTCTCCCACACCTGCTGCCATTCTGAGGACAACCAGACCCCTCGGGGAGGTAAATGTCTCCATTGGCTGCTACTAGGCATGCCCCTTAGTCTTCATCTCCCAGTGCATCTTCAGTCTCTTTTTCCTGTGTCTGTCTTGTCTTCCAAGAGGCTTCCTTTGGGAAAGTTTCTCCCACAAAGCCTATGGAGAACACTTACACATCTTTTCCTTCAGTAGAATCTGGGAGCATAGGCCATTCTCAAAGCAGTCCCTCTCCTTGCTCCCAAATCTTAGCCTTCCATGTTCTCTCATTTCCTCCTCCCCAGGAATAGTTGCACCAGCATACACTGTGCTTAGGAGATAGGAGGGGATGTGGGTCAATAATTCTCTGAAGACTATCTCTGTTGACTTGAGGGGAGAGACCTACTCCTCACCCTTTCACAAGACCCTGCAACCCCCTCCATAAACTCTCACCCTCTATGCCCAGCTCCTCCTTCAGGTTCTGCAGTCACTTTGATAGAAAGGATGGTGGTCATGTCTGGGTGGCATGTCTGAGTTCCTAGACACCTCTTTTGCAAGTTTGTTTGCTTGAGCTAGTACCATATGTTGCAGTGGAAGTAACTGGGGCCCGAGATGGAACAGGGACAGCCAGAGTCCTGATGTACTTCCCTGCTACACTTACAAACTGTAAATAATCAGCAGTGAAGCTGCAAAACATTGTTCTTATTTTAAATACATTAAACAAGTGTCCAAATGAAGACCTTACAAACAAAAAAGCTTCAAATCATAACATTTAGTAAAACAATGGTAATAAATACAAGTGATTTATAGAACCTGAGATCAGTCAACAAAATTTTTCTCCTAAAATGATCACTTAAATGTCTCAAGAAATCAAATTATCAAAACATCACTCAAAAGCTTGAAAGCAATAGTATTGATGGGTTGCTTTTCTAAAGAAAGGAAAATGGCAAAATCTGCAAAATGGTTAGCTAAAATGTTCCTCAAAATGCAATGCAAAAATGTCCTTGCAAGAACTGAAGAAAACAATAAGTCTTTAAATGTATTCTTTCACTGATTTTTTTTTTTTTTTTTTTTTTTTTTTTTTTGGAAAATAGAAACTAAGGATTCATACAATCTGGTTTCCAAACCAGATTCAGATCAGGGGAGAGATATTTTGTTGAAATGCAATTGAGGATCCCAAAGCAAAATAGAATTTAAATGGCAAAGTATATTCAGTGTGGGAGGGCCTGCCAGGTCTCACTTAACATCTTCATTAATGGTCCAGACCAGAGAAATAAACAGCAAGTTAATTAAACCTACAGGTAGTCTTAAATCAGTATGAGGGGAAAATACTGGTGAGAGATAATAAGGAGGCTTTAGAGGTTACAAACAGAGCAGCAAATAAAAAAAGAATTTGAGAAAGTGCATATATTTAACAGAATAAGGCCCCTGGAAAACAGGACGGCTTAAACCATATTCAACTGATTATGCAAACAATTAAATAAATCCTAGATTCACTGCCTCAGGAAAATAATCACCAACCTTATTTGGCATTCCCACTCAGAGATATAAAAGAATAGATAGGGGGAGAAAAACTTTATAGAAAGATACCTCAATTCTGGAAAAAAAAAAACTGTTTATGTCTAAATGTAATATAAGAATTCAAAACACGGATGCTTCATTGATATAATTTGAGAACCCATGATACAACTTAAATATAGAAGAAATTAATATTACCATTTGAATGTAATAATTATTTTATTGGTCTACAGAGTAGAAAAATTAAGATTTTGAAGGGTATAATTTGTTTATAAATAAACTATCTTGTTAATGCTTAACAATTATTCAAAACAAAGCAAATGAGTCACAATAAATATGAAATAAAGCCGGGTGTAGTCCAAACTCCATGTACTTGTTGAGCTTTCTCTCTTTCCAGCTTTATTTGTGTGATCCTTACAACAACCTCCAGGCTTGGCTCTGCCTGTGGCCTTGTGCTTGCTCTTCCCTCTCCCTACAACACTCCACCTCTCAGACCTTCCCCTAGCTGGTGTCAGGTGAGATGTTCCCTCCTCAGAGAGCCTTTTCTGACCATCACACTTAAAGCTGATCTTCTACCAAGTCAGTATCGCATTTTCACCTTGCTTAAGTTTCTTGGCAGGACATACCACTTTTTAAAACTATCCTATAAGCAGTTCATTATTTGCTTGCTTACTTTCTATCTCCCCTTTTCCTCCCCTTGAATATAAACCCTGTGATGGCAATCTCTTCGTCTCCTTCACTACTGTGCCCTCAAAAATAGCTCCTTCCATATATGATCACTGAATAAATGAACATATATAACCAGGCTGATAAGTCATAGATTGCAAAAATATTACCAAGAGTAGAAGAAGTGGATGCAACATAGAAAATGGTGGTAGATGATATGATTATCCATGTGTCCCAGCAAGGAGTCTGAATTTAGATTAAAGTTTTAAAGAGGCAGATGCATTAAAACAAATTCTTCAGCATGGTTAAATTGCCAACTCCATAATTATGCATTTGGTGATATTAGGCCTCAAATAATGAAATTTTGAGGATCACTCATCTGATAGCATCAAACCAGTGTGTATATTTACTCATGAAAATTCATATGAAGTTAACTACCATGTAGTGACTTCCAGTTTTCTTTTTTTTCCAATAGAGTGGAATTAATGTGTGCAACCTAATGAAATATGCTGCAATTAAAGAACTACTATGCATAGTAATATCTCTGCATGTATATGTTTCAAATAAAGTAGAGTCTGTGGTGACATTTCAGGAAAGGAAAGAATGAAAAACAAAATTAAATTGCTATTAGACTTCAAATTACAGCTAGGCACTTGAACGCAAAGTCAATCTATGAAAAGCTGATTGTTTAACATGCCCCACCCATCCTAAAACATTATAATATGGATGTAGGTTTGTTGTATATTCATTAGGAAATATAACTTGGTCCATAAACCAAGAAATGTAAAAGCACTTTCATTTATAACAGAAAATCACCCACACAAAGGTTTTTAACTTACTCTAGAAGAGTATTTTCCCTTTTGAGGAGGAATTTTGGAGCCTTAGAAGAGAGTACTAATTCCTGCTGCAGCAAGGGTCCCTGTGACCCTACGATGTGACTAGAGTAGTCAACCTCAAATCAAATGAAGTAGATTAAATAACCAACCCCTGGCTTTCAGCCTCAAAGGGATTTGGAAATTAATCAACACAGTTCAAGAGCATTTTGGAACAAATACTGGAGGAAAATAATAATAATTCAAATGCATTTTTCTTGACCACTGGTGTAAAACAATTTAACTCTGAAAATAATATCACACCTGCCTCTCTCTTCACTGTTTTTCTTCCTTACTGTCAGAGTAAGTTCTATATTAGGGTATCCATCCAGGATGATCAATTGTCCCATCATCTAATTATTTTTTTAAGTTTATTTATTTATTTTGAGAGAGAGAGAGAGAGACAGAGAGATAAAGAGTGGGGGAGAGGCAGAGGGAAGGAAAGAGAGAATTGCAAGCAGGCTCTGCACTAACAGCTTGACTTGGGTCTTGAATCCACAAACCGTGAGATCATGACCTGAGTCGATATCAAGAATCAGACGCTTAACCGACAGCCACCCAGCACACCCCCTCCCCATCACCTAATTCTAACATATCTAAGTGAAATGAACCTCTGAAAGAATGAACTAGTTTTTGCTGCTGAACCCTCAAGATTGAGTGAGGCAGCAAGAGTCATTGATTTGGGGGCATGAGGGTTGGTCTGGGGAATAGGAAACCACATAGAAATAGCCAACATTATTTTCCCATTTCCTGGTATGGTCAAAAACTTCTCTAGTCTTCCCCATGGAGTTCAGAGAAGGTTTCCCTCATTTCCCTGTACTTTCTCCCAAGATTCATAAAGCTTCTACCTATGGTACCCAACTCCAGTATTGTATTTTATCAAGGGGCTACTCTCAGACAATGGCAAGTATCTATTTTCATGATAATTGTGAGGATTTAGGAAAGTTAAGGTACATGTATATTCAGAAAGACATGCATATGAACTTAATGAATACACATGAAAAACTGATTCATCCAAGAGATCTTCCTCTTGTTTCTTTCAGTCTTTGTTTTATTTAAAGTGGAAAAAATCATTAAAGAAAACTATAAGTTCTACAACATGATATAAAAACTTTATGTGTAGCACATTTATTATGTCTAAAAAAACCCAAACCTCATAGCCAACCCCCAAAAATGTATGGAGTTACAAATGTTGAATGACAGTTAGGTGTTTGCTAAAAACAAAAATGTTTCTTGTAATGAGTATCAATGTTACCCAGAATAATATGGTTAAGTTACTTATGTTCCTATGCTTACCTTCTTTCGAATGATGCAATTTTAAAAGTTTCACTGTCATCTCTTTTTAGTATTAGGAAGAAAAGGTCTGTAATATATTTTCATATAAAAGACAGGAATAAAACCTATAAAAATCACCATGAAATAAACTAAAACTGACTAGCTGGCTTTCACTTTTTAAACTGTACCTTCAACAAAAACAAATATCAAGTAAAATTGCAAGCATCTTTCAAAGGTTAGTCATCAGTGTTGAAGACAACAATCAGCTTGTCATAATTAACTTTATAACTAGGAAAGGTGAACACTAGAGACAACACGATGTCCGCATCTACAGCTTAAAAGATAAAACTCAAGTGGATGAAAATTGAACATGGGCCAACCTGCATTATTCTATTCACCTTGTATAAATCAAGTACGCAGAATGCCTGTACATCAGCAGTGTTGTGTATTAGTTCTGTTTTATTGGACTGAATGCATTATTTCATGAAGTGAACTTTCTCAAAAAATAGCAAGTATAAAGAGATGTGAATTATATATGTGCTTCAGCACAATATACTATTGACTTTAAGTTTAATGCTGTTCCTGCAAATATTACTAACCTGCATCCCAGCCCTTTGATCTAATACTTGTCAGTCAGGAATGTGACACTGAGAAAATTATTCCAGCAAGCAAGCCTAGATGCTTTCTACTTTTAACTTCTGTATCTCACTGAAGTTTTCCCATTGCCTTGCCTACACAGCCCTACTTGCTATGGCTTCCAATAATTACACCTCAATTTTTTTAGCTCAAAAATAAAGGAATTCAGGTGAGAACTTTATCTGTAAGAGCCTTGTATTCACCATGGAGAAACTTTAAAAAAAAAATAGACATAAGATGGAATGATATAAAGGTGACAAAATCCTTCAGCTGAGTTCAAAATAAAGTATGTAAATAGCTCTGTAACACCCCACAATTTCTACAAATATGAAATACAAAAGGGAAAACAAGAATAAAATAACCACAGGTTCAATGAAGATAGACCATGCAGCCCTGGAGTGAGGGGGGAGGAGGTGGATGGGGAGAGGAATCCGATTCAACTTTTTTTCCCCCACAATTCAGGAATAGTTCTCTTGGCCACGTATTTATTAAAACTCCTTACCCAGTCTGCTTATAAACAATTTGAAAACTCATACACTACAATATTCATAGCCATGTTCAAGAAGTGACCTTCTGAGCTGACTTTATTATGAGCTATAAAAAGTGCTAGCTAATAAAACACAAGGGCATTTAGTTGATTTCCAAGACTTTACTTTCTAGGCTTCTCACCCCCTTCACAAAAGCTCTCCCACTAATGATCAGAGCTGTTTTGTGAACCACCCTTGACAATACAGAAACCCAAAAGCAAAGGCAGCAAAAATACATCCCACTGAATCCTAAAGACATTATTCAACCTGAATTCTAATGTGAGACTTACAAATTGTACCACTAAGCATCTCTATTGTGCCTTACTTGTTGTTCAATTACGTTCATGCAGGTTTTTTTTATTTTTTTGGTGGTTTTACCCTTGGGTTTGTATTCTACAAAAGCTCATAAAATTCTTGAAATTAGCTATACCTGTAATCTTATAATATTCCCCAGACTGTGAATGAAATTGTACTTATTCACTTAAAATTAATATCCTTTTCTTGATTCTCCGTGGAATTCTGACAAAACATGGAATTTAATGTTCACGTACCTAGCTGTTTTAATGCAACAGTCATGGCTATCTATCGCCTAACTGTGGCAAAGTAAGATTAGAAAACGTCCTACTGCTCACAGCGTGAACCTGTACGCAGGTCATTTTAGCAGGAAGAGAAACTGAACAATTCACAAGCTTTTCAAGAATTCAAAACAGGAATAAAAAGAAAAAGGGGGAGGAAGAAACCTTTCCAATCCTATGAAAATAAAATCCATTCATTTTATTCTTAAGTTTGATTATACATATCTTTAAGATTGTCCTATTTTGGAACCAACTACTGACTCAAGTACTCAGATGACTGCATGTTTACTAACTGAAGTCATGTCATGTGGGAACGCAGTGCTGCCATTTCTCGAGGAAAGACAAAATAGCTAGATTTTTTTTTTTTAATATGAAACTTCTAACATTAAAATTCTCTTTACATTTGGCTTAAATGAAAGCTAGCCTCAATTGCATTATTAAACTGGAAAACAAATAGTCTCTGGTACTTGTGATGAATGTTTATAGAGAGAAGAGATCTTGCATCCTGGCCATAAGCACGATTGAGTAGAATTTTGCCCTTTGATTGGGTCTCAGTCTTCCTACCTTCAAAGTGAAGCTTTTATTAGACTCTGGACCAGCCACTCGAAAGACCTGGAAACCACATGTTCTCAGGTCCCATTCCAGTTCTACAGAATCAAAATTGCCGGAAGTAATATTTAAGGAAGCTCCTTAAGCGAGGCCGGGAACTGGTTAGGCAGACTTCGAGGTGACCTTGGATTAAAGCCCTTCAGCTCTAAGGAACAATAACATTGTAAGGAACATCTGCAGAAAGTTACTTCCTGGCCAACAGGAATGAGTGTGGGGGAGGAGTGGTCAATAAAGTGTGTCTGGCAGGCATCAACACTGTTTAAACATAGGATAAGGTTGCCACCAATTTGTGCAGAGAATCTCCCTTCCCTTCTCAAGAGTCTCCTACCCCCTGCTGGTACTACCCAGAATTTTTCACTTCCCTGCTATGTTCCTGTTACTATAGAGACAGAAGCCAGTAAAAGCAGCAATGGTGCAAACACCAGAGCTGGCTCCTGAGAGTGAGGAAAGAAGGAGAAAGGTCAGAACAAAGAGGCCAGCAAATGGGAGTTAAGAGGAAAACAACAAATCCTCATAGGGCAGAGTCCATAAACACATATGTCTACAGGGGCTAAGCAAGTAATAAAAATGAAGCTGGGTAAATGGAAAAAAGGGTGTGGGACAGGAGCATGTGACCCATCTAAGAGGGTTACCAGTCAATTGCATTTATGTGGGAATAACAGCCCAGGGCTGCCATATCTACCCATTTTATCAAGAAAAGCCAGAAATCTCAATTTTATCTGAAATTCTTAACATTTAAGTTTTTATAACTAATTAAGATAATTTTTAAAATCCACCAGCCCACTCCTGACACCAAAAAAAAAAAAAAACAAAAACAAAACAAACAAAAAAAAAAAATCCACCAGCCAAACTCATCCTTGGCCTGCATCACTACCCAAGGAGATATGTGAACTGTGAGAAGGCAACAGTGGAGAGGCAAAGAGCCCAGGAAGGAAAAACATGATGTACAACAGCTGAAAAGGAATTACCCAACAAAGGACCAGGGGATTTTAAAGATTAGCCAGGATGTTTGATCGACTCCTGACAATTGGAGATTTGACATGTTTGTTTTTAAGAAGTCACTAACTCTTTTTGCCCGAATCAGAGGAACATCCATGTGGCTGTTAGTCATTCTGAACTTGGTGAGGACCTGAAGCACAGGCTGAAGGGTAGGTCCCAGGTATCAGTGACTGAGGTATTTAGCAAGGTCCAGCAGGACTCTAACAGCACCCACTGCACCTTCCTTATAAATGGGAACTATTATGTGACCGAATTATATGTTTCATTTTTTTCACCTGTGGAAGATGGTTGTGAAGATAATAAAGTAACATTCACTGAGTACCAAGTGTTGAGTCTGCAAGGGTTGTGAGCAGTGGATAAATGTCAGCCATTATGAACATCTCAATCATCCCTGACAAGTCCAGGAGGAAGGAATTAATGTAATCTTGATTTTAGAGATGAGGAAAGAGATTTAGAGAGATTACTAAATGACTTGCCCATGTACCTAGGAAGCAGTGAATCAGGTTTGGAGGCTTCTAATCACTAGTCTACACTACGAGCACCAAGTGTAGAATGCAGTAGAGAAAGGGCTAGCGTCCAACACACTGGAGTAGGTAAGCTACTTCTCTTCTACTCTTCCAAAATGTTTCAGATAAACCAAAGCATTGATTATAGTGTATCTACTGACTCACTGGAGCACAAAAGAGACTGTTTAAAAATTCTAGTAGCTCTTTATTATATTTTATGAAGAAAATGATATCCTTGCTGTATTTATGACTGTTAGAATTCGCAAGGCCAAGGGTCTGTACTATTAGATGGGAAATCAGGGAAGAACAAAGTATTTCAGTTCAGCATCCTACTCTTGGAAGTGACAATGCAACAAAGAGATGTATTCATTGGGGAGCTCATCCTATGATTGCAAATATAAGCCATACAATTAAAATGACCTGGCTGGCTTGGGTACAATGACTAAAATGAAACACAACTCTGCTTAACTGATGAAATTAGACTGCTGAGTTACAATTTTTCATGTCCTGCTATTTAAAAAATCAAGTAATATTTTTCAAAGCTTCGATGGTAACATGGAAAAACCCAATACAATGCAAACAGAGATTCAAAGAATTTTAGACCTGAAAGGGTCCTTATAAATAATTTCATATAATTCTTTCATCTAGTAAGTTAGGAAATTTAGATCTATAAAGTATGACAATATAAGCCTCAAATCACATTGCCTCATTGGTTGTAGAACTTAGCTTGGGAGAGATGCTATTGACTAACTCATAGATAAGATCAACTTAGAGTCTTCTGTTACTTTAATAAGGGGGCCCGCTAAATTTGATTTCATTTGCTAAAGAAAAAAAATACATGAAAGAAAAAGTTAATAAATATGATGACTTCCTACATGTATTTGCTATTTATACATTTATATTATTTGACAGATATACTATATTGAGTTCTCAGACATAAGAAAAATGAAACATCTGCCTACAAAAGTTGGCAAAAGAAATTTAGAAAAGAAACAATAGCAAAACACATGAAACCAAAGGGATACATTTTTTCACTTAGATTGGCAAAGAGTAAAAACATGATAAAAACATTTTTGGTGAAGACACAGGTCAATTGACACAAAACAGACTGTTGACAATTCTGTGGAGAGAATTTTCACAATGTGTTTCAAAATATATAATGTGTATGCATACCCTCAGATTGATTAGGTCTAATACTAGGGATTTATTTTTAAGAAAACAATTTGAGAGTTGATCAAAAGTATGTGAACAAGGATTTTCATTTTAATGTGTCTCATAAAAAATTAGAAACAACTGAAATGTCATATTAGTAAAATAAGTTATAGTATATTTAGCTTATGACATTATTATACCAGCATATTGCTCTGTATTCATGGGCATGATGGTTAAGTTCTTATAACTGAGAGGGCAAAAAAAAAAAAGTTTAAAATATAAATACATGATGCCTTTTATGTAAAATTTTACAGGTATGAATAACAAGATGTCTGGGACAATATGTACCAATTAATATTGATAATTTTTGGATATAAGATTTTGGATGATTTGTATATTCTTCTCTATGTCTTACTGAATTATTTAAGTCAAATTTAAATGACAACGCATTATAGTCAGGAAATAAAAAAACAATAAATATATTTTGATTTTGATTTTTTTCTAAAGTAAAAGTACTTAAAACACACACACACACGCGCGCGCATACACACACACAAAACAAAAAAGGGCACAAGATGATCTATACCATTACCATAGACTTTCCAAGTAACTTCTAACATTTACCATTTTTGAAAAAGCAAGCAGAATTATCTGTGATCCTAACATAATTCTGCACCTAAAGTAAATGCTAATAGAGACCTAAGTACCTCCAGGACTTTACAGAGAGGATATTTGAATTCAAATAGAGATTTTATTACTATCTAGCTAGGTAAACCAGACTCAGCCAGTGAACATTCCCTAGACCTCATTTTCTAAAACATTAAATGAAAAATGTGAACCTGATGACCCCTGAAGGTATTTACACCAATAATAATAATAATAATAATAATCCCCAAAACTTGAAAATACAAAATAATTTCTTAGTAGTAATTCATATCCCCTGAAAACGTCCCCCAACCCCTGTCTGAATGCAACTCTCAATTATAGAAGATAAAGTCATATTTCAAAGTTCTTAAGTGGAGCTATGGACATTATTTGAAATTCTTCCAGAAGTCCTTGAAGAGACCCTTAAGAACTAAACAACATATAAACTCCTACTTGGATGGTCTCATGCCAATGATAAAGATTAAAAAGTGATATCTGTTCTTCTGCTTCCTGAGGGCTTTACTAGGATCCTAGATATAATCACACTGTCACAAAAATGTTGACTAATCTAAAAAAACCAGCAATGGGCTCTGCTTCAAGTAGCTCATTCACTATGTTACTGCCATTCTCCAAAAAAATCTCGTTTAGAACTGATGAGAACAGAGCTTGCACTTTAAGCTTGAAGATCACTTGGTGTAGGGTTTTCCTGAAAGTGGAAGCTTTTCACCTACACACATTTGTAGGGCAAAAGACACACATTTCAGGATACCCACATATCTTGTTTCAAACACAGCACTCAGGTCCTACCTCCAAAAGTCTATATAGTAAGCATTGGGAATCGGAAGAAAGTGACCTAACATCTGTGTATAATAATGACCCTAGCTGCTTTTGGAGGGCCAGGAAGTGTGTGGCATTGAAGAGAGCAGATTTAACATTGAAAGAGATCAGAAGTCATAAATTCATTAGCATACTTTTGGCCACAGAGATCATGGTAACAGTTATAATAAAATTGCAAGTACAAGAGTGATGATAAACAGTAACTGACATTCAGCTTCAGAGTCAGAAACACAAGAGAGCACAGCAGGAACTGGATACCTGAGGAATACATGTTGGCTAAAGGGGAAAGCTTCAACTTGACACTGAAGATTATCTATCATCAGGTGGAAATGCAAGCCTTGTGTTATCCACAGGTTTTTTTTTCTTTTCTTTTCTTTTTTTTCATGAGAAGCTGCAAATGTAATTGTTCTGAACAAGTCTAATTGATTCTTACATGCCAACAACCAATTTTTAAATACTATACAGACCAACACTGCTTTGGAAAAAAATAAAACAGTGTGGTGGGTGAGATTTGGCCTGTGGGCTACTACCAGAGAATAACCACTCAGATAAAGAATACACAATCTGGTGGGAAATTATATTCAAAACAGCAACAAAAGTAAAATATCTTCAAATATATATATATATATATATATATATATATATATATATATATCTCACAACTTGTTTGGTTGGCTTCATGGGCAAGATGACAGTGGAGAAAAATAAGGAAAAATAGGATAAGGATGAAACTAATTTAGAGGAAAAGGTAAACATAACCAAAGGTTATGAAAGCCTTTGCCTTTTTTATTATTATTTTAATATAAAGATTCAACTGAGCTGAAGGATTATCTTACAGCAGGTACTGTTCTCAGTATTTTATCTATGTTTTCATATTTAATTCTAATGATAATGTGGTAACAATACTATTCTTCCTTTATAGATGTGGAAATGAGGATAGCAGACATTAATCAATCTATAATCCCACAACACATGGCTGCAATTGAAGCCCATTAATGTCTGACTACAAAACCAAATTTTCTACCCAGGACTATGTCAGGCTAGAAAGTAAGTAAGCTGGATTCATAGTCTATAGCTTCCCTGTCCAAGAAGGTAGTCACTAGCCACATATGTCTGCGGAGCACATAAAATACAGCTAATGTGACTAAGGAACTTAACTGCCAATTTCATTCAAGTTTAATTAGTTTATAACTAATGTTTTTAAAAATGAAACTGAATTCAGTTATTAAAAAAAAAAACCTTTTAAGTATGTGATGAACAAAGTGGGGTTGGCAATCTACCTTTTTAACCATAAACTTTATAAACAGCAAATATAACTCAAGTATTTCTGATGAACATTTGCCATCAGAATCAAGATATACTCTAAGTGGAAAATAGAACTGGACATAGGATGTAAAAAGAAATTTGACATATTTTTTAATTTTTGTATTGACTACATATTGCAATGGGGATACCTTGGACATACAGGGTTAAACAAATATATTATTAAAATTAACTTTATCTGGTTTGTTTTGTTTTGTTTTAGCTTGTTTATAATGTGGCCACTAGAATATATGTGGCTTATATTATAATTCTGTTGGACTGCACAGACCAAATCAATGTTTCTCAACCTTGGCTGTATATTAGAATCCACTATAAGCTGGATATGAATATCAATGTCCAGTCTGATTGGATTAGTTTAGAGTGGGACCTAAGCACTCACATTTTTAAACATGCCCAGTGCTTCTAATGTGCCTCCAGGATTGAGGTGCCATACTGAAGTGATCAAACTTCACTGTGTAGATCGGGGCGGTGGTGGGGGCCGGGGGAGGCGAGGCTGAAAGCTTTTCAAAGAGGAAGTAGTGGAATGATTTCAGCTATTATAGAAAGGTGAATTTGGGAGTCCTGGATGGAAGAGTGTATGCATGGATGTCCCTGCATGGTATAGTCCCTTACCTGTCAGCCTCATCTTCACCATTGTCCCTCTGGCTCACTAGCATCCAGTCACAATGATTTCTTACAGCCCCTTGAAATAGCCACACTAGTACCACCTTACAATTTTTATATTTGCTGTTGCTCTGCCTACAAAGCTCATAGCACAGATCCTTATGTGGATAGCTCTGGTCTGTTGCCCATGTTTTCCTGCCCAAACCTGACTCTATAATATCCAGTAGTCTGGCCAGCCCTGACGCTTACTCTCACTCCCATCTCTGTTTTATTTTCTTCATGACTCCTGACACCTTCTGACAACCTCTTGTTTATTATTTACCTTAGGTATCTCCTACTAGAATGGGAGCTCCAGAAGAGACTTGTGTCTTTGAGCCACTCTCCCATCCAGCAAATAGGGGGACCTCAGTAACTATTCAATGAATAAAAGAATGCACATATAGTATTTAACAACAAATTATAACCATGGAGGTTTAATTTTCAAGTAGTCTACCAAGTTTTTAAGATACCTTTTTTCAAAATCTTACAGCTAATGACTAAAACTGAGGGGAAATAATTAGAATACTGATTAATATTCAATTCTGGTAAATCTCTGTTCTTAAGGCTAATTTGATTGCTGGTTCATTTATTTGAATAACCTATTACCTCAGTTAGAAATGTGGATATATTAAAGTTTAAATTAAATGTGCTTTCCTTGAGTGAAATGCAGGACTTGTGAATTTTTTTTAAAATTCCAATACATAAATATGTATTTGTTTGCTAACGGTATTTCCCATTAGCAAGCCTTCATGAGTAATTTGCTTTTAGAATTGTTGACCAGAGGATAATTCACTAAGGGAATTATGTTTTCCATCCCAAAAGAAGAACAGAAAAATGCAGCTAAAGCTACACTTGTAGACATATGCTAATATGTGGCTCATTTGCTTCCTGATAATAATTTGAAGACCTCTGTGTTGCAATTTCTATTTTGGACGTATAAGGTGCATTCTCATTCTCTTGGGGTGCATAACAGTGAAAAGATAACAGTGGGTGGCTTTCAAAAGAGACTTTTTTAATTCATTAACTCTGATTCTATTGTCATTCTGGTCAACAGTGTAAGAGTAAATAGCCATCCTATAGGGATATAGGGGGAAAATAACATTTTTATTGGATGCATGTTACCTTTAAAAATCATCTACACTTTTACACTCACACAGTTCATAGTACTAATATCACATCTAATTTCTCTGAATCTCAAGAGATATTCAAAGAACGCTGTGATGGTTTGTGTCCTCAAAAACCAATAAAAGAATTACATTCATACAGGTATGTGCCTTTCTCATCTGTGACAGGTATATGTGAGTAATACTCTTCACATATATAACCAAGCATAATTCAAAATATCACTAATGTAAGTTAATACCCTCCATTTCATTTTAACTACTTCAGAATGCCATGCATTAAAACACAGTAAGCTGAAAATTGCTAATAAAGTTTAGTTGCAAGGTGGTGTAAGAATTCCTGTCATTGTCCTTGGATTGAACCCAGTAGTGAAGAATGTTAGGATTATTATTACTCATCTATCAGTGGCCAGAGTCTCAGAGGCTAAAATTCTCTGAAGGGAGATGGAACATTTAAGAGGGCCAGTATGTAGAAAGTCTTAGAGGATGTGATAAGTATATCATAATTCCAAGGAAAATGCTTTCCTGTGGCTACATGATGTCTTGGAATAGTATCGACAAATATTAGAGTAAACAAATTTGTACTTTTGTCTTTACTAATTTAATGCACTTTTGAATCTTCATTAAAAACCTTCATACTGAAATGAACAAAATATATTAATACTCCAAATGCCTATGTAGCCACTAGAGTGAGGATTCCAAAGCCAAAGCCCTCCAGGAGAGTTATGTAAATTAGGGAAGAGGGGACAGAAGAGAACAATGAGTAATGGACAGGATTGAGGCTACTGGATGGTACATGTCTCAGGTGACGGGAGGAGAAGGTAAGTATTCAGCCTGTTATTGCCACCAAGGTCCAGTTTTACCAAATCTCCTAATTTTTCAGAAGACTTTGAGAATTTACATTTTTTTCTTTCAAATTTTAGAAGCGACTAATACCGACTTTCATAAAGACACAATGTGAATTGAATAGCCAGATTTCTCAAATAAATGTACAAGACATTCAATCTTTTTGAATTCCAGATAAACAATGAATCTTTTGGCATAAGAATGTCCTGAGGATCACGAGGCATAGTTATACCAAAAATGATTGGTTGTTTAATATTCACATTTACTGTGCATCCTCTATTGTGTCTGGCAATCACATGTGTGAAGCAAATTTGCAAGACAGATTCATCACTTGGGCCATACCAAAGTTGCAAAATAAATCCTGCCTTGTTGAAAGGCAATGGCCACTTCATTTGGGTATTCAATTCAAACCACCTCGTTGGAGTCTGTTATTCAATTGCTGTGTTTCTGTTTCTTTGGGGTCTTATTTTAACAAATGGGTATCAAGGTTCCTCAAATGCAAGGAACTCCCCTTCATTCTGAAAATAGATCCACAGAGTTAAGTACACTAAGTACGTGCTATGTATCAGGTCTTGTTCTAAGTGTTTTATACACATTAAGTTACTTCACTCTCTCATTTCTATGAATTGTTGGTACTCTGATTATTCTCCTTTTCCAGATGAACTACTGAGGCACAGAGAAGTTAAGTATCTTGCACAGGGTCATGAAGCTAGTAGATGGCAGAATCAGAATTCTAATCCAGATGTTCTGGCCCTAGAGCCTGAGTATCTACTCCATAATCTTTCAAGAAAAAAAAAATCAATGGACAGGAACCTCTGAAAGATAGGCAACTCTAGGAAAAATAGCCATCAGCTTAATAGAAGCTGAGCCAGAGAAATTTGATTCAGGTGTATATTCATGAACAAAGATTTCCCAGACCCCAAAGAGCAACATATGGTATAATCTGTGCTACCACTTGTATGTGAAGACAAAAAAAATGTTCTTTCTTTCAAAAAAAATACTTTTTTTTTAAAAAAAGTAGAACAACATGAAGGTGAGACTATAGCCTCACAGTCAGAGGAGTAAAGTATGGCACTGGCTTTATGAGTCGTTCTGTGAATTTTATGTTCTGTGCATTCCACAAAGTAACGGGAAATTAAATTAACACAGTTCTTTATAGCATTTTAAATTTTTACCACAATTAATTTCCTGTACTACTGTATTTTCATTCTGCAGCAATCATTTGAGTAAATTTAACTGAGAGATATAATCCCTTCCCCCAAATCAAAGAAAAAGTCATTCTTTCCTGACTCCCACATGAAAACTCACCTGCCTACCTTATTTTATGTGAAAGGTTATGGGGCATAGTCCACTTTTGCACTTTAAAGTAGAAGTTTAGGTATTCTTTTAAGGGTGCTCTCTATCCCTTTAATACCTCTTTCAAAAAAGACCTCTTTATGCAGCGAATAAGATATACAGCAGACATGAGATATATATAAACTTTCATCTTTTTCTTGGGTGCTTCCCTAGAAGTCAGCCATTAGAAAACTTTGGTAAACAGGGAAGCAATTCACCTTGCCTCAAACTTAAACCAACAAACACCCACATCTCCAAAACGAAGACTCAATCACTTCCTAAAGAGGGCTCTTACAACCCATCTGGTCTACACTCCTTATTTTTCAGGTAATAAATTGAGGTCCAAAGGAATGAAATGACTGATATAACTTGTTTCTCCCATTTTGGAAAGGTTCCTTAAGATTTCCTTTCTTCTACCTAGTGGGCACCCTTTGCTCATAGTCCTACAACAGGGACAGCTTGGGCAGACCAAGCACAGATATACACAGGTCCTGCACATTTGAAAATCTCTTTCCTCGGCTACAGAATGAGAGAAGAGGAAAAAGTATTGACAAGTTTCATTCTAGCTTTCTTACTACTCTGTAACTTCCAAAATGATTTCCAGTCACTTGAGGCATCAGGCATATAGAATGTTGACTTCTAAAAGGTGCCTTGGGGCATGGAGCACAGTTTTTCCTACACCCAATGTTGACTACCTACTCACAGATACATTATGTTCCAGAGTGTTTGTGAGTAAAATCTTACTTGGAATAATTTTCCCATAGAGGATGTATTATATGTGGTTACATGACAGAATGGGCCAGAAGATAAAGAACTTTAATACTAGGTGACTATTCCTCATTCAGAGTACAGGGCCAAATCTAGGTAAAGTTTAGAAATAGGGAAAATCTTTTTATACTCTCCCATATTTGATTTTTCTTCCTCCATTTCTCATCATTCACTCCCCAGCCCCTCCCCTGACCTATGCAATCTCCCATCTTCAAAGCTCTAGAATTCGGTAAATTACCTACTAGCTCTTGGCCTTACACACAATTCTTTTTTCATTTTATTTTTCTTTTTTCCTTAAGAAGAAGCCTTGTTAAATTAGTTTACTCTGGATTTGAGGACTTGAGAACTACAAAATCATCATGCAAGTAGTCTAAATTTGTCGAACCTGTGCTATTTGTTTCTTCCACAAAAAAGCCCAAATTGCTCAGCAGGATCTTTCACAATCTCTCCACAACCAAACATACCTGCCCATTTTGATACACACTCAGTGATCTAACCAAAGCAAATAGCTAGCCAGTCATGTTCTTCTTTGACCTCACCTACATTGATTTCTCCACAAGGCCCTTTCCCATCAGAAAAACATCCATCAGGACTGTTGAATCACCACTACTTTTTGGAGACTCACCCCAACCCCACTAAGTGGCAGAAAATGAATGCTGAGTGAATAAGTGGATGGGTGGATGGATGGATGAATGGATGAATACATAAGAGAGAATACCCCTTAATCTAACCCTGTGATTCATGGAACTTAGGCAAGGTAAATCAAAGGGAAGAGAAAAACAGGAAGAAAATAGTAAGGCAGAGCTTGCAGTTAATGTACTGACTAGGCTTCAGAAGGATCTACTTTGGAGAAGCTTTTTAAACCCTTCGTTTCCATACAACCACATTAGATTACAAAACATTTTCATTTGTATTATCTCATTTGATTTTAACAAGCCTCTGAGGCAGCCAGGAAAGGTATTATTTGTCTTATTTTACACACGTGAGGATTGAAGCTACAAGAATGCATTAATTTTTTTCTCAAGAGCAACTAAGTTGTGCATAATCTCCCAGACTTCTATCTCATGGTTGCCCTCTTTAAAACTTCACATCATCCGTAAAGTTTCTTTCACTTTTCTTTGCCTTAGACACTCTATTTTCCCCAAAGTATTTCCACAGCAATGAGTGTGAATAGAGACACAGAGATTAGATTGATGCAGAAATCTCATGTCCTCACATGTTATTTGCAATATTATACATGTAGACACACAAATGAGTGTTTACTGGCATGCTTCCCTATGATGAAAGTCTTTATTTCACATGAATTACTGTTCTTGGTAGAGGCAGAGATACATCAAATACATTATGATGATAATGAACTTTCATTAATTTCTTCATGCAGTGACTCAAAAACGATGTCTGGTTTGTGTTATATATTATTTTAAATGTATTTTTCTTACTTTTATATTAAATATATATATATATATATATATATATATATATATATATATTTAAGTGGGATTTAAAAAAATACAGGTGAGATGGCTTTTCAGGTATCAAGTTCTCTGATAATTAGCTTTATTGTTGTCTGTAGTGCTAGGTTGAGCACCTCCTCTTTGTTTTGGGTAGAACGCTGACCCACTTAAATGAAACACTAAAATGAATTTATCTTACTCTTGGAGTAACAAGAATTGTAATATATTATTTCAGTGGAAATTGACTGAACAAGCCTTCTTATATGCAGTGTAGCTCATTTAATGTTAATGAAGGTGATTGAGTGGTTTTTATACCTTTAATCTACTCGCACTTTTTAAAATTAAGAATGTGCTATGAAGAAGATTAAGAAACTTAAAAGACTATTCGATGTTATTTTCTATGAACAATTTTGCTTTTTGTAAAAGATAAACACCGGATAATCATATGTTGATTAACTGTTAAAGGTCTCTCCCACATTTTCGATTTTCCTCGGCCCTTTATCCTACTTTTATTGACATTGACTTGTTGCCATGTTCAACAGGTTAGCATGCCAGTTAAGACAGGAACGTTACTTTCACAAGTTCAACAGATTCCAGGGGAAAAGGCTTCTAGACTGCTGTAGTAACCCAAAATACCACAAATTTTCTGCATGTACTCATATGATTGAAAATAAATTTTAAAATTTTACACTAGGAAATTCATAATATAAAGTTTTAGCAATTATGAAGTTTAATCTCTCTTAGATCTTTGCTCAAATACAGAAATTCAGCTAATATAAACATTTCTGATTAAAAATATATATTAAAATTGCTGCTAATATATAAAATCAGAAACTTGCAACTTTAGAGTTGGGCCTCTAATTCAGGGGTTGGCAAAAATGAATCCACAGGCTATCACCTGTTATTGTAAGGGAAGTTTTCTGGAACATTCCCATTCATTTATATGTCATCTGTGGCTGCTTTCATAATATCTTGGCAGAGTTGAGTAGTTAACTGTGATAAAGACCTCATGGTCCATAAAGCCTAAAATATTTGTTTACTCTCTTTGTGTGTATAGGGAAACTGAGGCCAGGAAAGAATGACTTCCCTGAGGTTGCACAGACTATTTTTGAAGTTTTATTAGAAATATATTCTCAAAAAAAATAAGCCCTGATATTCATCACAAAAGACTGTATAGAAGCCTGGACTTCTGAAATGAAACAGAACTGATTTTAAGTTTAGGGACCACTAGTAAGTAGCTATAAGGCCTTAAGTATTACCTAATCCCTCTGTAGTAAACAGTCATTTTTACCCAGAATCCATTCACACTTTCCTTCTTCTTCTTGGAATCCCAGTTGTGTTCACTTATCACCTTCCCATTGTAATCAAAGAAAGGGGAAAGGAGAGCTGACTCCACCTCCAAGTTCAGGCATGAACTCTGATTTGTATAAACTTATCATAGTAACCCCTTCCCTTTTACCAGTGATTGGTACAGGAATGAGCATGAGACTTGGAACGGCCAATGTGATTTGAATGAAGGCTTGCTATAGAGGTTTCATGGAGAATTCTTCCCTGCTCCAGAGACTAAAAAGGAGCTAGTTGCTCTTTCTACCTCTGGACATAAACAAGAAAGTTATTTTGCTTCAGTCAGTCTTGGCGGCTCTTTTCTAAGCATTAGGGAAAATAGCCCAAGGTTAATGCTGATGCAGAGATTAGGACAGATTGAGAATGACAAAAAAAGTAAGATAGAACTCTAACCAGAACCTGCCCGAGTCTGCTATATCTGGTCAATTACCAGTTACATAAGACAAAATGTCCTTAATGCTTTTACCAATTTCAATCATACCATTCCTTACAGCCAGAAGCATCGCTCCTCTACATTTCAGAATAAGAATATATCTATCTCACAGTGCTGCCCTGAGGATTACATGAAATAATATATCAAGTATCTGGCATACAGTAAGTATTCAATCAATGTTAGTTACTATTATTGATATCCATGAATATTGATTTCCATGGGACAAAATGTCTAGAAAATGAACATAGTTACTAATATTTTATAAAATATGGGCTATGAATCCAGTGTTTATAAATACAGTATACATAATATACATATAGTACATATAGTAATACAGTAAACAGTATATAACTTCCCTAATGCAATATAAATAATTATATTGCAGGGTTTCCAGATAAGTAACTCATATTTCCCTTGGTGTTCTTCAGCTTTATGGCCAAAGGAGCACAAGAATACTGGATTAGAAATTTGTCATAATTAACCTAGTTGGAATATATTTTTTTCATCTCAGTAGACAGGACAAATCCCACAAGTATAATATTCAAGATGAAGAATTTTTGCTTGTAATAAGACCAGAAGGGAAAGATACCTACCATTCAATCAAATATCTGAAGGAAATACTCATAACGTATATATTTGCTACCTCACAGGGTCAAGGTTGGTGGAGGAGAGAGTGACAAGAAGCTGGGGGACTTCAGTTTGGGGCATGAGTAGGTATCTGGATCTGAGGCATCACTGTCAGGCAGCTAACTGATATCCTGAATAAATATCCATGACAAATAATCTCTTGGAATTGTGGTATCACCAAATGCTATTTTCTCATTAGGTAGTAATTGGGTACGCTTTGGAGTCAATAAAAGTGTCTTGCTCTCATAGGGGTAATCTATTGTGACCTCATTAGGATAAGTGATGATATTACTAAGAATTGAAACCTCTTCCTTTTCCCATCTTCCCAGAACAGTTACAATAACCAGGAGACAGTATATAGCCATAGCAAGTGAATTCACTCGGGTTTCAGGGCATAAGTTTCATCAGGCAAGAATTGGCTCAGGTTTATCAATATTTCATTCAACCCAACATTTAGAATAAAAACTATTCTTGCCAGTATAAACTCAATTTAGGTGATTTTTACTTTATCTAAATCATCAAAAATTGTTTTTTTAAAAATGTTGGTCCCATCTCCTTTATAACACACTCAAAAACAGAAATAAAACAGACTATCATGAGACATGGCATTGGTCAATGGACTAACAGAGTGTACTAATGATTCTACACAGAAAGAAAGTAGGCAGGAGGTTTCCATCCCTTCCCTCGCTGGAGCTCTCCTCGCTTTGTATGCCTCCGAGGATTATTCAGGGCAGAAAACAGAAAAGCAAATTGGTACAAGAGACAGAAAAAGAAATGCCTTTAGTATGTTTGGAGTCAATACCATGATGACTCTACATTACAGACTAGTAAATTAATGACAGTCTATTTAAATCCAAGGTAGGTGAGGGGTGGGGGGGGGACTTACATCTTGTCCTTCTAGCATAATTACTTGATTTAGCCACTTGGACCATTCTTACCATGAACAGTCCTTGTGAAATGAAAAGATGCCGAACAAATGAACAGACAACAATTTGTAAATACTTTATAGAAGTCATGTATTGTCTTATGAACTAACAAATGTACAAGAGATGGGTAACAATTTTTTTCTATTTCATTTTATAAATAATTCAGGACCGTCCAGTATTCCTGGGAAGTATATGAATATATAGTAAAACGTACCACAAAATATATTCTTATGCTCTGATAATGAAGTTCCATATGCTCTTTGCACAAATGCCTATGTTTAAAAAGTGATTTCCAGGCTGGAACCTCAGCCAAACACCTGCATGCTAAAATATCACTGTGCAAATAATTTTTACTATACCTACTTAAATCTAAAAATGATCGTAAATGTTCCCCTCTGCGAAGATAGAACTAGAAAGAGTTACTGCATTCCCCATACTTCCATCACATTTTAGAAGAGCATAGTATTTTGAGGGAAAAAAAATCATTTTTATTTCAGCCACTGAAATAACCAAAAATATTTAGATTTTTCAAAATATTAACAGGAAACCAGTAAGATAAATGAATCCATTCATTCTTACATTCACTAATTAAAGATATTTATTGAGAGCCTAGTATGTGCTAGAAAAGCATTTAAACCACCTACACTCTTTATATATAAACAGTAAACTATACCCAGGAAAGCCTTGCATTAAAGCTAGAGAAGAGGTTTGTATAACGATGGTTTATATAAAATTTTAAACCCTTACAGTAGACAGCTAAATCATAAAGCAAAGCTACAACAGTTTTTATGTACCCTTTCTAAAAGGGATTAATTTAGGTAGACCCAGCAGAAACTACCCACATTTACAAATGCATTTATTTAGGGGAAAAGGTGAAATGTCACATCTGGGATTGATAATGTTTGGTTTCACCCTGGTCTTCAATGATAACTCTTAGACTCCAAGCAGCACTGTATCTGGAAAGAAGAGTGGGTGTAAGGATACTCAGCGTAATGAAATGGGCCAGGTTTAATTCCCTTAATCGCTTGGTCAGGGCAACTGAATTAACCAGCCACATCTGTTCACTTTGGAGTACCCAGTCTGGGTTCTTTCTCTTTATGTAACAGAGTTCTGTAGGGTTATTACACTCTTTAGTGTATTTGGACTATTTGTACCTTACCTCTCCTCACCAAGCAGGGTGTGAGAGGAGATGGGGATACATTAAAATTCAGGACACAGGCCTGCCCATATTATCACTTTCCCTGAGATAATGTGAATAGGGAACTGATCCTTAAATAGACTCTTAGTGGGCCAGATCTTTTACAATATATTAAGGAAAGGGGAAAGGCGGAGTGAAAGAGTTAAAACCCACTGACTTGAGCTGTTTTTATTCCATTTCCTTCCTCCAAAGCTAAGAGCAGATCACTAAACTCTTCTTCTCTCTTGTTAAACCTAAAGTACTTCATGCCTTATTTTATCTGTCTCCAAAAAACAGCATTAAACACAAATTCTGTGACACTCTGAAACATTAAGTTCCAAAATATCTATGAGAGTCTTACTCTTATAAAGCTCATAATCATTGTAGGGGAAACGATTGGTCATCTTAGATGGCATCAAATGCCAGTAAATAATCCCCAGGTCCTATAGTGTAATACTTGATTTTCACAAAATAAACCTATATAATGCACTTCAATCCTAATTCTTTTAGGTAATTACAATGTACTTGCTCTTGAGATTTCACTAAAGATTTCATGGAATCAGTGTTTCACAATCCCAGGTTCATCACTTTGCCAACCTGCTGTGTTTTCATGAGAAACTTGTCAACATTCCCTTATGAGTGTAATCATATTGGAAAACTTTATCATATACAAGTTATAATTATACCTTATATTAATAATCTTATAATCCAATTCTACCCAGAGTTGGCAATAAAGCACTGAGATTATAGTCAAATCCACCTTTTCCCCACAGACTTGTTTGTACTTTTTAATGTGGATTGGCTTTCCTGAAAACAAATGGCATTCATACATTTCCTTCATTTCCATCAATTTGGAATATCACTGTCAAACAAATGAGCTGTGTGCACAGGCTATAGATGGGAAAGATGGAAAATGCATGCTTTCTGAATATAGAATTCTTATATTTTTATTTTTTTGTCATGAGCCACTGCAAGATTCTAGTCTTGGCCTATTTTGATTATCAGAAGAGGAGACAAGGCCATTGGATAGAATATTGCTCAAGTAAGTTTTCTGTCCTGGTAAGGTTCTCTCTTCCACTTTACATGTCACAGTAATCTTTTTAAAACATAGTTACTATGTTATGGGATATGTTATCATATCCTGGAATAAGTCCTTCCAATAGCCTCTGTGTACTTAGAATACCATCCAAACCCCTTACAAAACTGCATGTTCTGGTTCCTACCTGCCTCTCTAACTTCACCTTCCACCACTCTATTCTCATTACTTCCTACACTCTACTCCAGCCTT
Source organism: Panthera uncia (assembly GCF_023721935.1). NCBI lineage: Eukaryota > Metazoa > Chordata > Mammalia > Carnivora > Felidae > Panthera > Panthera uncia. The sequence goes on from NW_026057577.1 coordinate 96,325,708, forward strand.
ACCTGCTAACAGGCCAACCTTACACACCTAATTAACTCAAGTCCACACTAGCCTATGAAGCCATCTACACTAAAAACAAACAAACAAACAACCAAACAAACAACGCACAAAACTCCTGGTGGAAATAATGTCCTTAGGTACTTAGCTTAGCAAAAAGAACAGCTTTTGCGGTTTAAACAAACAAACAAAAACCCCACTAATCTCTGGGAAGATTCAGCCCCATACCTGATAGTATGTTATGTAAGAGAAGCATAAGATTTCAGGCCCTCCTTCTCCCCTTGGCTAGGTGCCTTTGTGCAGTGCACACACTACATAACTTCCCATGGCAGCAGCTTGGAAGCTCTTCCTCCAAATTTCTCACACCTGGTTCCTTCTCATCACTCAAATCTCATGTCAAATATCACCTCCTCTGAGAGTCTCCCCTGACTACAAAAACCTTTTAGCCAGCCCGACCATCTCTATGCACACTATGCTTTATTACCTCTGTAGCCTTACTACTATCTGAAGTTATCTTGCTTCCTGGTTGTTTATATGTTGTTATCTGTCTTCCCCTCACTAGAATATGAGCTCCAAGTGCAAGGGGATATGGTTAGTCTAAGTCACTGTGTCTCCAGAACCCATGGCATGCTTGACATGCTGAAAGCATTTGATAAATACATGCTGAAATGATGGTTGGATGCAGGGACTAGAGTTTAATGTGGAAGGAAAATGAGATCAATGGACGGGCAAATTCACAAGTTTAGAGATAATCTTTGTGAATGCTTTTCATTCTGGGTGTGTTTGATCTGGGACAATACAAGACTTCTATAAAGTAAGGAATGGTAAACAGCCAATAAAACCTGTTAAGAAACTGAAAGCCAAATTGTTTTTGTCTTCTTTATTCTGGTTTTTATGGTTACTGAGAGGCCACAACTCCATGAGGAGAAGGATCCTGAGAGCAACAGAGCTATCAGTCAGAAGACAAGACTAAGCTGAAAGATTTCATGGCCATCAACTGCCATGAAAATAAACCTTGGGTAATTCACAGCCAATAGAACACTGCACTTTTACAAGTCCATAACCTTGATCTCCACAACAAAAACATAAGTAACAAATCACATCCTGTGACATAAGTCTATACGACTAACATTACTTTCCTGAATAGGAAGTGAAATCATAATCTATGTCACCTGCCAAGTGAGTTCACCAAAATAATCAACTCACTGTCTGGCCTCAAATTCTCCCACTAGCAAGGAGAAGAGGGACTCCCAAACCTTGGCTGCCAAGGAAAGTATATACAACAAACAAGAATGACCCCCTCTCACCTGTGCCCTAGCTCCCACTTAGGCTCCTCAAGGGCAAGTTTTGCACCCTCTCTCATTAAGTGACCAAAGAACCCAGAGACTTACTAGTATTTATATGTAAGACGTAATTTTTAAATTCACAGTTTATACCTCTCCATAAATGCTGAAACTGCACTTGTCCATGCTCAGAATAAAACCCAAACATTTAATCATTCACACTGGGAATTGTAGATATTATGACCCATAGCTAGGCTTAAGTTCACCTTTCTGTGATGAAGACAGGGTTTATTAAAAAGAAATAATAGTACAAATTACTACAGACTGTATAATTCCTTACTTAGAAGTTAATGGATTTCACCATTTATTTTTAGTTACAATGGCTCCTGCTCAGGATGAATGCTGTTAACTATTTCCTTGCACAAGAAAAGTGGAGAAAGTAGTGATGAGCAGTTAGAGTTACTACAGGAACCAAAAAGCATTAACTTTCCTTTCCCAAGAATTTATATTTCAGAAGGTCCTAAACTTCTGAACAGGTAATTTAACCTGTTTTTTTTTTCCTTAATATCTATAAAATGGATAATTATACTATCTGGTGCACATGGGTGCTTTGAGGAACAAACATTATGATGTTTTATAAAGGGCTGGGCAAAATACCAGTCACATATTCATACCTCACATTTGTTCATCATTTGCTATTGTATCATTTTACTATCATTCATCCAAAAAGCTGTGTCCCTCATTGTTGTCATATTAAAAAAATAACTCTAGGGGTGACTGGGTGGCTTAGTCAGTTGAGCATCCGACTCCAGCTCAGGTCACGATCTTGCATTTGTGGGTTTGAGCCCTGTGTCGGGCTCTGTGCTGACAGCTCACAGCCTGGAGCCTGCTTCGGATTCTGTGTCTCCCTCTCTCTCTCCCCCTCCCCCGCTCATGCTCTGTTTCTCAAAATAAATAATTAAAAATTTTTAAAACAATAACTTTAGTTTCATAAAAGTGTGCCACACAAAAACAAAAAGAGTCCCACGAAATAGACTAAAAATACATATTCCTATTGAAAACAAACAGAGTGTTTTGGGGAGGGATATAAATTACCATGGTGAAATTTTTAAAGTAAAAACTATTAGCTATAATGAAATAGTAGTTTTGCCCAAATAGCCATAAAGTGGCAGAATAGCTAACTCTATCAGGTACCCAAGCAGGAGATTTTTTTATTCACCTTATGAAAAAATGAATCATTTGCCAAAATGTATCACTCCATATATTCTCACCTAGCACTGCCATCATCATTCACATATCTACCAAGCCGTCCATTAAAATGCCAAATGGGCAGTATCTTCAGGCAAATGGTTTGACTTCTTAAAAGATCTAGTTTCTTTGTAAAATTTTATTGCTGTTCTGACGCCAACTTGCACCACATATTTTACTTCCTATGCTTCATATCCAAACTGAACTAAGAACTGTATCCTAAAACCAATAAAAAATTCAATTACATTTTGGGATAAATTCCAGTGATATCTTTAATACTAACTTACCCATTTAAGAAGTATAGTAGAAGTCTCTATGAAAAATGCTCTTAATTCAGATACTTTTCTGGCTGACATTACCAGCAACCTAAAAACCAGTGTGATGGATGGAAAAAGTTAAAAATATTTCACTATGTGGTTCTAACATTTCAGAAGCACAAGTGCTGGGAACTAGATTTAAGCTTTAATTAGGAAACGTATATATCACAGGCTTGCTCCTTTCCTACGATGCGGGGAAAAAGCGTTTTTATGTGCGTGAATTGAAATGTAGAGATCAATAAAAATCAAATTTGACAACACCAAGACCAAAGAAGCTTTGAGGAATTTGGAGATTGAAAAGATTACCTCCATAAATGTGGGACCACACCACTTAATTATTCTATCATTGGGGCTACAAACTAGAAACAGAAATCCTTAACTTAAATATTATTAGACATTTTAACACTTTATTCTAAAGACAAAGGGTACTTCACAAAACATCTGTTAATTATATAGCCATTTATTTGTTTTGAACAATATATATCTTTATACTTCTAATTATTGAAAGTAAGAAGAAAGGCACAGTCATACAGAAAGATTAACGAATGGGTTGGAAAGGAAAGGAAAGGTGAACAGCGCAAGGGAGCAAGAAGTGTAGGAAAGAATGTTTCTATTTCTTTGCTCAGATTAGCCACAGGAGAGAATGGGATAGAGTGGGATGGGTGGGTGGGCATGTGTGCGTGTGTGTGTGTGTGTGTGTGTGTGTGTGTGTGTGTGCATGTGAGCACCTGATCATTTAATCAATATAAGCCATCACAACAGACAATTCAAGCCTAAAATTTAACTTTGGAGCTCACGTCTCTTTTGAAGGGTGTAAATGAGTTGATCTGAATGGCACAATGGAGTTGATCCTCTCACGTTTTCTGGTGGAAGCTCATTTTCTTACAAGTGCTTGATAACCACACACTTGAACAGCCAGGCCTCTGATCCGTTTCCTGTCATGTCTCGATGTGAAGCACAAAGCTGGAAGTGGGACAGCCTGCAGGACCGATGCTAAAAGCTTTGTTGTGGGAATTCCTAAAGCGTATTCCTATAAATAGGACGGTCTGCATTGACTCGAGTTGTGCACAATGACCCAAATAGGGATGATGCATATGATTCACAAATGTGTACGTCAATACGCTGGGAATCGAAGGGGCAGGCACCGTTCCCAAACGTGGATGTTTCCTTAGAAACATCCTTTGTATTTTGATCTTCTAAATGAATTTTGAGACAAAGTCTAAACAAATAGCTACAAGAAAATAGTTTTAACATATATGTATACAAAGAGTTAAGATATCCCAATACAAACATATCCTGAAAATTGTTAGGAAAAAGGTAGCACACCCAATATGAAATATACTGCCAATTCACAAAGATAATGCAAATGGAAAAACAGAGCACTACAAACAAAACCCACATATGAGAGCAAGCCCGACTTCTCTAGTAATCACGTAAGCGGAAATTATAACAAAAACCATTTCAGACTAATTAGATTAGGGGCAATTTTTAAAAACTGTTAATACTCAGTGTGATTAAGGGTATAGGAAAAGGGTACAGGCAGGCACACTCATCCGTTGCTGGAAGGAGTATGAATTACTGCCAACATTTTTATGTGTTTTCTTCTGGCTCTATTTTTTTTTTAAGCTTATTTATTTATTTTGAGAGAGACAGAAAGAGAACAAGCTGAGGAGGGGCAGAGGGAGAGGGGGACAAGAGGACCTGAAGTGGGCTCTGTGCTGATGGCAGAGAGCCCGATGCAGGGCTCAAACCCACAAACTGTGAGATTATGAACTGAGCCAAAGTCAAATGCCTAAGCAACTGAGCTACCCAGGGACCCCTCTTCTGGATCTGTCTATTAAAATTTAAAAACGACAACAGCTCAATGTTAGGAAGCTTCTATCCTACAGCAACAACAAAAGCAGCAAAAACAGCTGCATGTCAGGATGTTTATAGAAGTTTGAAAATTGAAGGAAAGGTTGCAAAAGCCAAAACTATAAATTAGTTAAATGTCCATTAACATGGAAGAAATCATAATGCACACTAGATGTCTCAGATTGAATTCCCTAGAAACAGACCCTGAAACGGGATTCATGTAAACTGACTTATCTGGATGTGCTTTAGGAAAAGCAGGTAAGGAAGGGGGACACAGAAGGAAGGGAGGCCAGTGTGCAGTCTCAAGCAGTGACCCATAGTAGCTAACTGGCTGAGTTATACAAACAGATTATGGAGGCCACTGGGGTCATGGTCAGCCTAGACAGACCCCTGCACCTGTCAGTTCCAGGCTCCACCAATGGGATATAAATCAGATTCTGGCATCTGGAGCCAAGTCCCTCAGAGAGCAGATGTTGGCTGGTGGGAGTGAAAGTGCACCAGGAGCCAGTGGGCATAAAATAGAAAGATTGAACCTTACCTGCTACTCATGGGTATTATGTGCTATAAAAAAGAATGAATTAGAGACATACATTTAACTATAGAGTTGACCATGATATATGAGTAGAGTAGGGGAGAATGTATAATACGAATAAGACACCAGATTTTCTTTTCTGCAAGCGGGAAGCCTTATTTAATTCTTTATTTATATAAGACTATTGTAGAGTATGAAATGATAAGCATCAAGATATTAAAATAAAAGCTACTATGGGATGGTGGGGAAAGAGTAGACTGAAGGAATAGCAAACAAAACTAGCACTTATCTATCTTTCTGTCTATCCGCTTTTATACTTTTGTTTTGCCTTTGCATGAATTGCGTCCATAAATTAACAGACAAATAAGGTAAAAGATCAAACATGCTGCATCAAAATTAACTTCTATAAGCTCTTTTCCTTTAATTGAAAAATTCTCAGATTAAAATATTTTCTCAGAGTTAATAGGCTTGCCCTTTTAACTGCATGCTGAGAAATGCCTTTGGGATTTAAGTCTACATATGCGATCCTGAAATTAACAGACAAGTACACACAGTCATTCTGGGCAATGGGGGAATAAGGCAGAAAGAAATGGAAATATGTATGTTAAAGCATTGCAATAATATTCAAAATGCAAGCATCTCCATTAATTATAAAGCTCTAAGGAATCAATAGCAGGAGAACGGGTAAACGAATGAAAATGCATTAAACAGAATCATGTACTACGCAGGCATTAAATTATGTTTTTGAAGAATTTTTACTGGCTTAAAAAACATGATATAATGTGAGGTTTAAAAAAGGAATGTGTAGTACTGTATAAATGATTCTTATTACGTACTTAAATGTATCAGATACCTGATACATTTCTGTAGTACACATATACATACATGTAAATAAGAATGCATTTCTTTAGAAGAACACATACCATCTACATTTTAATAGTGGTTTTACCTAGGTTATGGGAATATGGCTGATTTTAGAAGTTTTTCTTTCTTTAATTTTTGCATTTTCTTTCAATGTCATGCTTTATTAGCATTTTCAAATAAAACCAAATCAAGTGATAAAACAACTTGCTTCTTTAAAAAAAAACTTGGAGTGATTTTTTTTAAGCTTTATTTTATGTATTTTGAGAGAGAGACAGTGAGAGAGACAGAGAGTGCACCTGAGTGGGGGGAGGGGTAGAGAGTGAGGAGAGAGAATCCCAAGCAGGCTCCACACTGTCAGCACAGAGCCTGATGAGGGGCTTGAACTCACCAACTGTGAGATCATGACCTGAGCCGAAATCAAGATTTGGACATTTAACAAACTGAGCCACCCAGGTGCTCCAAAACAACTTGTTTATTAAAAACTACTTACTGTAAAGAAATAAGTTCCCATATACTTAGCAATTTTAACAGATCAATAGTGGAAAAGGGGTGTATGCATATCCTCTTCTCTTGTTGAACTGACCAAAAACTCCCTAAAAAATATCTGGTGTCTGGCCATTCTTATATTTTACAAACCTCATGGTAAACATAGTAATATGGTTGGCTAACCACAGAGTAGTTGGGATCTGAGTGTACAATTTCAGGACTCCTAGGTTGGCTTCAAATAAGTGGGAGGGAACCTCCAAACTGCAGGTCCTTAAGAATGAGGAACGCTAACCTAGACTCAAAGGGCTGTATTTGCCGCCTCTCTATTATGTCCTATTACAATTAAATTAGACTTCAGCAGTTAGAACAAAAATGAGCATTGACTATCCATAAGTACATCTACATATATCAAAAGAAGTGAAGATTCCTTAAAAAATTAAACATATTGGAAACATGCCATGGAGTTAAAAGTTTGGTATAGTACATATTGTTTATGGCAAGAGATCATCTTGTCTTCTGCACTCTTAGAAGGCAAGGAAGCCATTTTTAAAAGTCTAAAATGGTGGGAAAAGAGCAGCTTTCTATCATTATTATTAAATACCAATGGTGTTCTTAAAGAATGTTCTGCAGGTTTCAATCAGAAACTGACATTCTGTTGACTGACACACTAATGAAATGCATATACCTGATACCCAGGGAGAGGTGACAAATCTTTACATCTTTTAAATGTTCCTACCCCGCAACAGACTATTTGTAACATTCAAGAGATCTTCCTGGGGGCACCTGGGTGGCTCAGTGGGTTAAGCATCGGCTCAGGTCATGATCTTAAGGTGTGTGAGTGAGTCCTGCGTGGGCTCTGTGCTAACAGCTGAGAGCTTGGAGCCTGCTTCAGATTCTATGTCTCCCTCTCTCTCAGCCCCCACCCTGCTCGTTCTGTCTCTGTCTCTCAAAAATAAGCAAACGTTGAAAAAAAATAAAAATAAAAAGAGATCTTCCTGTAGATTTATACATACGACATGCAGAAACATAAACGCCACTACAGAAGAAAGCCCTTGAATCCATCCCTACCGCATCGCCTTGGAAACAGTGAGGCAGCACATAGACTCACGGAATTCCAATAAAAAGAAAAACCAAACCAAAACAGATTCCTTCCCAGACTTTGTTTTTTAAAAAATTCCCTGATAAAATGGTTCTTAATAACTTGCATTGTAGAAGTTTTCTGGACCTTTTAAATTTTGTAAATGGATGGCTGAATTAATTTATTTTTCCTAACTCAGCATTCCAATCATATTAGGAAAACAGCTGGAAAGAAAGGTCAGTTCCAAAGTGAGGTCTAGGTGAATAATATGATTTGACTAAGTTCTTTTTACTTAATTTTAAAGTACATCTGCCAGGCTTCCTTTCCACATTCCTATCACTCAAGCAGGCTGCATGGTAGAAGGAAAGTGCTTCTTGGACATTCAATAGTGAAGGCCTGCTAACCCAGGGGAGCACAGAGCCTAAAATGAACACATACCACCAACTGGAAAACTATTTAAAATATTTTTATGATATCAAGTTTTATTTCCCTACTAATGTACCTACTCATAACAAAACAATAAGCCACATACTAATTCAAAGAGTAATAATATTTCCCATCTTTGATTTTAAACATGATGATGTCTTAAAACGTAAATCCAAAGGATCTGGCAAAATACAGTATAGAATATTCTTGTTACTATCTTCTTTTCAGCTGTTCTTTTTCCTGCTTAAAATAAAAAAAGGACCAGATTACATAATACTGCCACAAATAAATAACTTTTATAAGTGATGGCTTCTCTATATACTAGAGAATATACTGTAAAATGATACTTTATTCAAGGGCAGCAAATAGCTAGCTTAAGGTAAACATGGTATAGTTTATATGAAACATGATTTTTGTTACAGATAAAAAAAAAAGAAGCCGAACTTTTCTTTTGCCAAGATATAACAGGATTTCTCATTTTTCAAATGAGACACAAAACCAAGTATTTTCTTCATCAGTAAAAACTAGAATTAAATGTTTTCTTGAAATATCTTTCAGTGACTAAGTTTTAAATCATCCTTCAATACATCAAACTCAATCTATCCTAATGGAGAAATACAGCACTGTGAATTACCCGTTATGTTGGAGAATCCAGAAGTCGTTTTAATTGGTTTTGAATGAAAGCATTATTCTGCATTTCTAATCATGTTTCTACCCCTAAGGCTAATATTAAAAATGAATTACAATTCCTGAGCAAAGGAACTGACTCGGAATCATGGCTGGGATTAACATTTTGTTGCAGATAATCCACAAACTAGAGAGTCCAAAAGCCTGTAACTGAAAGTTGAGTGTATTTTCTAAGTAAGAAGCTAACACGCTCATTAGACACACTCCTTGTTAATAATGAACAATCTGAAAATGTAAAGTGCTGTACATTCTATTGTACAATACGGGTCTCTCTTCCAAGATTACCAGTCTAAGTATTTATTCACTGAATTTTCTATTTCTAAAAAGGAGACACTTACAGGGTTAACTGTCTTGCCCTGAAATGATGTAGATCTTCAAAATGCCTTTATGATTTCAAGATGTAAAACAAGTTCTACCTTACCAACCACGCAACAAATGGTGATTGTCAATCACAAATACACATTATAGAGAGTTTAAAGTAAATTTGACCTTGTGGTCACAGTGAATTAAATTATGCTATAAGACAGAAGCTTATCATTTGTGTCATGAAGTGATTTCAACTAAAACTTCAAATATTTATGAGGAATGATATACTGACCTATTCACTGACAATTAAGCAACTCTGAGGTGAGCACTAGAACGTATTTGCGTAATGAAAATACCCTTCCCCCAATTATCCAAATTACAGTTTAAAAGGAAAAGAACACTCTAGAAGAGGTTTTTTGTTTGTAGGAACATTTTAATGAGGTGATAGGTATCTTAATAAGTGTTCTTGGGTGAAGACACCTGGATTATTAAACGGCAGTTCTTCTGTATCCTATATTAATTCATAGAAAGATTCTATCATGTCTGTTTAATTTATTAGAGACTTGAAGTACTTAGTATCACTTGCATGGTTTAAAGTAAACCAATTTAAACAAAAGATGAAATAAATGGTAAGTTTGGATGATTTGGATTTTTCTGCTCTTTTTTTCTTTTAGTTTAACAATAATTCACTACAACTACAAATCAGGATGATCTGCATGAAATTAACTTCAAAGCAGCTTTGCAAATGAGTCCTAGAGGGTTTTATGAAAAAATGTCACCAGGCAAAAAGAATTTTAAATATATTAATTATATTTAATTATATTTTATGTGGAGGATCTTTAAATTAAAGGGAAAAATCCATATCATTGCAAAATGACCTCTTGAGTATCTATTACTTTTTAAGAAGAAACCCTTACCTAATTAAATAAATAATTAGGGATAATTAAAAGACTATTATCATTATTATATTATCATTATTTACTGATTAACAAATTTTGAATGCTTATAAATTATTTTACTCTAGACTGCTTTAACTGATAGTTATAATTCTTTTCTCAAGATGAGATTTTAAATATAGTGTTAATCTTTTATTTTAAAGATAAAGAACTAGCATGCAATTTAATATCTTATGATTACTTTCATTTAGACAGTACAACAAGTTTTACAGATGTTTTTACAAGTTGTTTCCTTGCTTTTTGGTCCAAATTTACCCTTTTAGGAGGTTAAACTAAGTGTTCTCCTAAGTGATTTACAGATCCAAAATGCCTCTGCTCTTCCAGTGATATTTTTCCGAAAAAGATCGTTCTTTCATAGTTCTTTTTCATACGAACTACTGAGTCTGTCCAAAAATATCCCTTGTCATTTTACTGTTACAAGAAGGGAAAAATATTATTGTGAATAGAATCAATTTGATTTAAATGCAAAAAGAATTTTTATGATGAATTAAATGAACCTGAGCAAGTAACTCTTTCCGTAAGAAACTCACTGAATACGTAACAAGCAAGAGCAACAGAAAGCAAAATAAAATAAGCAATTGGAGACTCCAAAGACATTTGTCTATTAAAAAAGAGATGGGGGGCAGGGGGAGAGAACTGGAAGGGTAGTCAAATTCCAGCTATCAACAAGTTTGTACTATGTGCTTTTCTGTATGAAACAATCACTGTCACACATACAGTGATTATTATTTCTTTTGATCCAATGGGCTGTTCTCATAGATATGGTGGAAAGCAACATTTGCAATAAAATGTGACAAGGCAGGTTTTTGCAGCCAGCTTTGGAGAGCCTGAAATTTGATTGAATCTAATAGTCAAGGACCGTGCAAAAGTAAGAGACATTTAACTTGCATTTGTTATTATTGTTACTGTTCAGATTTTTGTTTTTTATTCCACTTTGGATAGGTCTTGTTGGACAGTGCTCTTTCCATGAGATGAAGTATAACGGCAGATGTCCACGCATACCATAACTTCTCCAACCCCATAAATCAGGTTAGTACTGGTGTATAGAGAAAGAAATCAAGATTCAAGATATAAGATTACTGCCTACACTCTGGAGAATAAGAAACGTGAAATATGAATGCCTTGAGAATGGTTTTTCCATAAGCCTGAAGAAAATGAGAGTAACTCATGATGCTGTTAGTGTTAGGAGATGATTTCCTTTCCATTATCTAACTTCAGTACCTTTAACCAAGGCTTATGCGTGAAGGTTATAAGGCCAAACTTTTTCCTTGAAACTGTAAACCTATAAAGTGAAAACTTGAGTTTCTTATCAAATCAAAACAATGTCTTAATTTGGAAATGTGGAACTTTTGGATTTAGACCAATTTCAGGTAGTTTTCACACCAGCCTACATTTTCATCTCCAAACCTCCACGTGACAAGCTGATTAACTAATTGGCTAATGGACTAAACTGTCATTTTGTATCAAGCAAAGTAGAAATCCAGGAAATAACAGCAACAACACAAATAAAATTTTAATACACATGATAATCAGCTTACTTTTCCTCAAGAAGGTCTGAGGATTAGAGAGCTTTTACCTGAGTAAATTGTAAAATATTTTAAAACCACCTAATTAGGGGCACCTGGATGGCTCACTCAGTTAAGCATCCAACTTTGGCCCACGTCATGATCTCCCAGTGAGTTCGAGCCCCACATTAGGCTCTGTGCTGACAGCTCAGAGCTTGGAGCCTGCTTTGGATTCTGGGTCTCCCTCTCTCTCTGTGCCCCTCCCCAACTTGTGTGTGCACTCTTTCTACCTCTCTCAAAAATAAAAATAAAACATTGAAAACAAAAACACCCAATTAAATTTCGGAAGGAAAATATTTCTATGAAGAAAGCAAGAGAGTTCCAACAAGCCTATCTAGACACACAACCATTTATTTATACATTTATTTATAGCATTTATAATAAATTTAACCATTTATTCATTCCAAAAACTAGTTCTATGTAAGATACTGGGATATCATGATTAAATTTAAATTTTAAAAATATAAAATTTAAAAAACAGGATATTAAAAAATATACTGTTTTTTAAATTTTCCAATCTATTTTCTCTGTTCTATTCAATAAGTGGTCCCTAATCAAGCATCAGACCAAATGCATAATGATATACCCCAAAAATCTATAACATGACTCAAACATCTATTATTTTTGGCAAAGAGAATTATTTATCAGCTACATTTTTGGTGGACTTTTCTTTAAGCAACAAATACACAAATGAATTTAGTAGTTAGAGATTACGTTGGAATTATAAAAGTCTGCCTGCAGATTGATTTCCAATATGTTTCCAATCACAAACTTGTAAATGTAATTTACAAAATAAAATCCTCATCTGAACCATCCAATGTCATAAAGCAAATTAAAATAAATTTCCTGATTATTAATGGTGATAGAGGAAATGTCTAATGATTCAGATAGGTTTTGGCATCTATAACTTGATACTTGATAGAAATGTTTCCTTTCTTTTTGATCTTCCCGATCTCTATTTGGTTTTCACTTAAATTTTGGCTGGTTTAGGTCTGAAGTCTCATTAACTGACTGACCCAACGTAGCCCTGCCTTCCACTGCCTGTGATTTTTGCTAAAATTTAACAGTGGCTTCTTCATGACCAAGTCCAATGATACTTTCCAATCCAAATCTTATAGACCCCACTATCATGCATGATGCCAACTGTAGTGTCCTGTTTCTTGAAACTCTTTTCCACCTCAGTGTACATTACTCTCTCAGAGTCCTGCTCTTGTATCACTTTTCAATCTGGTATGCCTCAGCTGGAAGTATTGGTGCTTCCCAGACCTCTGCTCTCCTCTTCTTTTAAATATGTGAGCCATTTTGCTCACACTGACACTACCAGAGGGCTCTTGTCCATATTTCTCCTTTGAGCTTCAGGACTTCATGTCTAACCATACAGGACATCCCTATTAAAGGCATCTCAAAATCAGGTGGCCAAAACTGGGCTTCTAACTTTTTCCTACAAAACTTGTTTCTGCCCTAATTAAAACTGCTCACCACCTACCATATGCTCACCACCAACCTGAAAGCACTGTAAGATTTCCCTCTCCCTTCCTTCCTACCTCCAGCGAAGTCATATTGATTCCTCTTCCTAAATATGTTACAGATCCCTTGCCTTCTCTCCATTCTGACTTCTATTACTTCAGTCAATGCACTCAGCATTGCTCACCTGAATCACCACAGTGGCCTCCCACCTCAGACTCCCTGACTCTAAGCTTCAACCCCCTAATCTGTTCTTACTCCTAACACCGATCTGTCTTTGGGGGACCCCCATTATTTTCAGGTGTGGTTTTGGCATGTGTCCCCCAAAAGATGTTCTTTTTATGTAAATGGGGCAGCCATTTACTCAATGCCCAAACCAGAACCCTACATGTCGTCCTTGGTTCTCACCATTTCCTTTCTTTTTGCACCCAATTCAACAGCAAAAGTTGTCAACTCCACCTTGGAAATATACCCCATACCTGTCTGTATCTTACTCCAGATACCACTTTCACCTACGTTAATCATTGTTTGGCTGGAAAACTGAGCTTCAGAACAAAGTTAGAGGTGTGCTGAGTATATCCCCATCATGTCCATTTAAATGTATTCCTCTTTCCTTCTCTTTCCTATAAACGAATTATTGGAACTACACGTTTAACTATTCTCAAGTCAGATGTACTGAAGCATAATTTAGGTACAGTAACACTCAGGAAGGGTGATTTTTCTTTAAAAAATATATGAATATGATCACAGCACTCCTTTGCTTAAAATCATCCAATAAATTCTTATTTCAGAGAGAATAAAATCTGAAGATTCCTCACCATGGCTACAGAATCCTTCACAGTCTAGTCACTGACCATCTTTCTGATCTCACCATGGAGCACTCTCTTCCTCCTTAACCTTGTTGTAACCACATCTGGTCTCTTCTTCATCTTGCCAACGCTCCCCTTTCATTTCTACCTCAGGGCCTTGGCATTTACTGTTCCTTTTACCTGAAAGAATCCCACACTTATTCAAATGCCTGATTCCTTCTTGCTAGTGAAGTCTCAGCTCAAATACCATGCCTTCAGAGAAGCCCACTCTGTCCACCTTTTCTATTAACTGGTTCATGTGGCACATACATGTATGTTTATGTACATAAATAGCACTCCCTCTTGTCTTCCAAGTCATTATCATTTTCTAAAATTATTTTGACCTTTATTTGTTTACTTATTTTTTTTTTCTATCTTATCCCAATAGACCATAGAATACATGTGTATTTACCACCCTGGTGCTGAAATATGTGCCTGGTACTTAACATAATCTCAATAAGTGTTTGCCGAACAAATCAATGATTCATGAATTATCTGACTCCTACAATTTCTAGCATTCTCCTTCACTAACGCTGTAATTCAGATCAAGTGAATGAAGACATCTGTTATTCCCAAATCCATCACTTTCTCTCTGGGCTCCACACCTTGGTATGTGATTTCTGGTGTGCCTTCTTTTGTCTTGATTTTTCTGCCTTGCTCACTCAGACTCATTCATTGTGTTTTAGTTAAAAACAAAAAGCCAGGGACACCTGGATTGTTGGTTGAGCATCCAACTCTTGACTTCAGTTCAGGTCATTATCTCAGGGCCGTGAGATTGAGCCCTACATAGGACTCTGTGCTGAGTGCGGATCCTGTTTAAGATTCCGTCTCTCTCTCCCTCTGCCCCTCCCCCACTGCTCTCCTGCTCTCTCTTTCTCTTAAAAAAAAAAAGCTTATTCATTGATGGCACATCCTGTATATATAAAATATGGTGTTTGAACTTCAGGGAGAGCCCTGCAGAATAGTGATCTAGAGTAAGGTTCTGGAATAACATGGCCTAGAGTCTAATCTCTACTCCATCACTGAAGTATTCAGGTGGATTCCATAAAATCTTTTTGCCTCAATTTCTTTCTTTTACAAAGAATGGGACTCTTTTGAGGATTACATTATATATATAAAGTGCTTAGAACATCTGATCAATAAATAGCATCTGTTTTTAAATAGCTATTATGTACTTTATTTAACATTTCACACTAAAATAATTTGTGTCTGCTTATTACTGCTGGCAGGTCTTCAACGGCATGTTGAGACAGACTTCTCTCTCTTTCTCTCCCTTCCTTTCCATCTTTCACTCTTCCTTCCTTCCATCCTTCCTTCCTCCCTCCTTCCTTCCCTTCCTTTTTTTTCTTTCTTTCTTCTGATCCTGGGGCTAGGCACAAGTCCTGACACATCATAATACTACTCTATATACTTCTTAAATGACAGTAAGTTCATCTGGTGTAGAGGTGAGGTCCAAATGCATGTGAATAAAAACCAGTAATACATGCCCCCGGTAATTGTACAGATAAAAAACAAAGCAGCCAGGAATAACTGCTGTGTGGGTGTGTAAAGATGGGGATCAAACTGGCTTGAAAAGGATCATCAACACGAAAGAATAGAAAGTTCAAATTTTGGGGTAAAGCCTTGTCCTTTGAACACATCTCTTCCTTATCTCACAGGGAAATATTGTCTATTCTGTTCTAAAACCGGGAGCTAACATTAGAAATAGCATCATTTTATTCAGGCACAAAATCTTCCTTTGGCTCACATATTCAATCACCTATCAACTCAAAAATCCCAAAGCAGGTCAAACCCAATAATATATATGAACCCATAGAAAAAGAGCGCCAGTTTTGTTGCACTGCCTTTGAAGCACTGCCAACCAACATTAGATAAGGGCCAGCAAACTTTTTCTGTGAAGGGACACATAGTACACAGTTAGGCCTGTGGGCCATACTAATCAACGCTACTGTTATAGTACAAAAGCAGTCATCAAAAACATGCAGTCGAATGGGCATGGCTGTGTCCTAATAAAACTTTATCTACGGACATAGACATTTTAATTTGATATCATTTTAAGTACCCTTAAAATTATTCTCCTTTTCATTTTTTTCAACCTCTTGACAATATAAAAACAATTCTTGGCTTATGGGTATATAAAAGCAGGGACTTGGTCAAAATTAACCCATAGTTTATAGTTTGCTGACCCCTATGTTATAGTGATTACATTAGCTCTTTTCTTAACTTCAAGCAAAACGTGATGTAACTGGCTTTTCTTCATATACTGGAAGTAGTAATGGTGCATCTTCTCGTGCCAGAAAAGATGACTACTTTTGTAACTCCTATATAGTAACCCCTATAGCATGTTTTAATTAACAGGAAGGATAAAAAGAAAAAAAAATGATTTAAAATACCTTCATATTAATCATTTGATGGACAGCTAATTCAAGATGCTATTCATCCTAATTGTGCCACAAACTTATTGTTCAATACGTTAATATGCCCTTCATTCTTATTTGTGTCAATTTCTGTACTGATAAGAGAAAAGAAAGTATAATGATAAAACATTATTATATATCCATGAGACCAAGATAACTCATTCAGCCAGTCATTGTTAAACAGAAAAAAAAAATCACATAGTACATTCTTCCCATATTTTCAAAGGAAAAGAAATCGACATTGCTTTGTTGCTTTTACTCAACAGATATTTATCGAGAACATACTATGTGTAAGGCGATGTGAAATACAGCAACCTCTCTGGCATGTGTACAAGAATGATTCAGCTTTTTGTGCATTCACATGTAAGTGTCTGAAACAGTTAAATGAAAAATGTCATCATTCTTTTGCTAAACCTCAGAAGAAATGCAAGCACTTTCACTCAAGGATCAATATGACCCAGGGCCTTCGAGACCCCAGGTTCTCCAGAGAGTGCTACAGATTGACAGGATCGTCTCTTAGTGCTTGATTTGACATGAGATACAGTGAAAGACACGTAAACCCTGAGGTGAAGAGCCTCATCTCAGACAGTTCCATATTGGCCAGACAGGCATGGGGGCTCAAGAAGGCAGCCTACCTCTTCCATAAGTCACTTGTGAATTACTTTCTCTAAATTGGCTCCACAGCTGTGATTTCCAGTGCCTAGAGTACCCTCCAAATAGCTGGTTATGGGGACAAAATAAAAGCCTGCTTTTTCCTCAAACACACACCTTTTGGCAATCTGCCATCCCAACTCATGAAGGACATGCAGATCTGAAAAGGGACACTTCTGAAAATGGTAGATCAAAAGTTTGGCAGAAGGGCTGCTGTCAGGGACTCAAACACATAGCTTATTCCAGTTTTGGAGACCTACAGAGTAGATCTAGGAGTGAAACTTGGCTCAAAGGGAGACTCAATTCCTCAGACCCAAACATGTGACAATGAGGGAAACTGTACCAAACTCTTGTTTCTTTTCAAAGGAAACGAGAAAAGTTTAAAAAAGGAAACCAGAGGGGTATCTAGGTGGTTCAGTTGGTTTAGCATCCAACTATTGATCTTAGTTCAGGGCATGATCTAACAGTTCATGAGATCTAGCCCCTCCTAGGGTTCTGGGCTGACAGGGCAGAGCCTGCATGGGCTTCTCTGTCTCCGTCTCTCTCTGTCCCTCCCCTGCTCCTGCGTGCTCTCTCTCAAAATAAATAAATAAACATTAAAAAAAGTAAAATAGAAGAAAAGCTAAAACCACTACCTACAGTATTAACCCTTTCTGGGAATCTGTAGGAAACTCACAATCTGGCTAGAGACGTGAGTTACAAAAACTGAGTTTCCCTGTCTTTCAGACAGTAGATATTCTGCTTTGATCTAACCAGCTGCTTGTGGTGGAGAGTTAGGAGATCTGAAAGTGATTGACAAATGTACATGAAAGCTGGTATTTCAAGGTACACCAGCAACCTGGGCTTAATGTACCACCTCTGTGTAGGGAAGTTATTTGTACACACACACATACACACACACACATCATATCACATCACATACGTACTGAAAGAGGTACAAAGGAAGGAGAAGAATAATGAGGAAAAGATTATCTTTCACAAACATACCTTTTATACATAAATACACACAGATACAGAAACAGTGAACAGAGAACCAACTTATCTCTCATGGAAAAGTGATTCAAGTCTTTTCAATCCTTCGAAAGCATGCTTTCTTTGAGCCTGGATTATGAGATAATTCCTGCATTACTATTTTCCACAGGTATCCTTCTGAAACTGTGTCAGCCATTTAATCTGCAGGTTAAATTAGACGCCTTTATCACCTGGCATAACTTTCAAACCCTGCAACTGTCTTACAGCCCTTCTGGTTTCATGGAAAGTTCACCAGGTTGACATTTAGTTACATGACTGAATTCTAAATAGGGATTAATAAAATGATTAATTTACTCTTCTCTTCTCCTCTCTCTCTCTCTCTGGTTTCCCCCATGAGTCATGGTTGGCCATCTACAAGAACACAATATCTAACTGAGGAAAACTGTCTTCCAACCGCAGCATCTGTCTCCCTGGCAAGCTCTACTGACAGTTGGGCCCTGGCTGTGGAACTGTTCAAGAATCTTTTTCGGGCTGAGCTATTAGTGGGCTCTCATCCTTCTAGGTGCAGCTTCCTACTGATTCCACTCAATTTGAAAGATGGATTTGTATATATTTATCCTTCTGAGAATCTGCTATTGTGCAAATACCTCAAATTGAGACCCCCCATGGGAGGCCATGAATGACACAGGAGTACTTGGCGTTCCTTTTCCTGCAAAACATCTATAAAATAGTTCGGTGGTTCCCAAGGGTCTGCTTCTGGGTATTATATAAGCAGCTTCTCCTTCAGAAAAGGGAAAGGGATGCTTCAAGACACAGAAATAAAAATGCTCACATTTCTCTAAGGGAATTTCAAAATAGCAAGTTGCTTAAATACCAAGGAAAGCACCTGGTTTCTCTCCAAGCCTAAAGATAGCCTTTGATAGTTTAAGAAATGGAAGCAGGGGTGGGGGAAAGGAGAGGCGAGTGAGGAGGTCATGAACAGCACCGGAGAGATTGTAGAACACACAGATCATCTGGCAGTGCGCATCTGAGTAAGTTCTGTCATTTTCGCAATTCTATAAAAAGCACTTAGTTAAGAAGTTTAGTGTTTTGTTTTTTGAAAAGTGGTTAAGGTGGAGGCATATTTTGTGGACACAATATTCCAGTAACAGCACATCTGTCTTGTTCTAATTCAGAGCCTAAAATACTGCTGTCAGGCTCTCCCTTTCTTTCTTAAAAATTTCTTCCCAAATCTACTTTATCTACTTTTTTTTTTTCAAATAATTACTCAACCCTGAGACCCCCTGGAGGCTTCTGATTTTTAAAAGAATTAGAAAAGGTCTACAGTTATTATTAGATTCCATTTTAGAGAAGAAAGCAGAAAGTGAGCAAGATAGGCACGCCTTTATGTTGCCTGAGTTACTTTTGAAATTTGCTTCATTCAAAGGCCAGGATAGCATGGAGCACCTTCAAACTATAAAGTAAGAATTCCACTGGACCAATTATTTGTAACCTCTCACTGGAAGTAAAAATGATTTAACAACCCCCCCCATCAAAGACCTAAAGGCCTTTAAGAGAATCCAAGAAGCTTCATACATTTAATATTTTCTAAGAATAAGTATGGAGAAAAAGATTAAGCCTTCACATATCCAACTTACGTAAGTCTGACAACAAGAAAAAAATACACAGTGGAAAGGATTAATCTCAAACAAAACTCAGAAAAGAGGTTTTTGCAGAGTAGTAGTCCACTGGCTAGATCTCTTTTGTTTACAATATGAAGTAAAATTTGGACCTATTATATATTCTTTCTTATGGTCCCCCTTGTGAATTGAGGTTGTTAAAGTAACATTGTAATTATCTTTTATCTATAGCATGATTTGTTTATAATATGAAACTCCCTTTTACATTTTTAGATTCTTAATACGTGAAGGCTCTCCTCAACAGTCAGAAAAAAAACTAACATTGACATATGAAACAAATATTTATTTCACCATCCATTTTTTTTCCGGAAAATTACGAATGGGACTCCCATAAAAACACTGCTACACATCTCGTTTTAAACATTTAAAAATGTTTTTCAGTTTTAAAGGTCATATTTAGAACTGAACCAACTATGAATATGAATAAGTTGTAAGCCCTGCCTAACGCGGGTGTCTTTTCAAGTAAAAGACAAGACTTACTAATAGTCCCATTTGTTGTCCATTAAAAATCTACTCATTGTGTTCACAGCAATCCACACGCCACTCTGAGAGCCTGCTTGGACAAAGCCTTTGCTTTGTGTGTATCAGATGCAAAATTTACTTAAATTCCAGATAATTGCACGTACATCTGCTAGGCTTTGTCACTGGTCTATATGAACATTTCCACAGTGTATACAAAGAGCAATTATCTAACAACTAAAGAAAAAGAAACAGTCATTTCGGCAAATTACAGCCAGCTCCTTTATCAAGGAGTAAGTTTGCTAAAAGAATGCTACCCCAAAACACTTTTTAAAAATAAAATGTATTCACTCACACCATATACGTTAACTACACAGAACAAAAAAAAGAGCTTTTTCAACTGTCAAATTACTAGGTCTGAAACAAGGATAACTGCAATTTCAATAAAATCATCTCACAGAACACTGAAGTTCCCCTCTGGAGAAGAGATTAAAAAAAACAAAACAAAACAAAAAAAAAACCCAAAAAACAAAAAACCCTCACACCCAATTTAAACCAATTTGATGCACTGGTATAAATTCCTATTGTGTATTCATAACAAAATATTTCAATAATGGAGTCACTTACCCTGTTTATCATCTCAGTTCACTAATTTGAGACAGAAGAGCCAGAATCAAGATCACGAAGGAAAGTCAAAACAAGGAATATTAAAAAAACAAAAAAACAAACAAAAACAAAAAAAAAAACCTTGAGACAAAAATCTTAATTAACAAGTTTTCACTTCAATCCTTAGTTGATTGCAAACAGCCCTAAGGCTCTCCAGTGGGGCTATTTGGTCAATGTTTCTCCTCTCTTTCACTGTCCCCACCCCCCCCGCCCCCCCACCACTTTTCCCTCTCTTTTGTTTTTTTTTCTTTTTTTTTAACTTCGTGAACAATCCTATTTCAAACTGTCACACTCAACATGGCCAACCTTCCTTCAAAGCCCAATCCAATTTTCAGACCTTAACACCTCATGCCAACTAAACAACATCAGCAGTATTCCACTTCCATGGCCTAATAGGGTAAATCTGTTCTTTTAACAAATTCTCAAACTATCTGCAATGATCACAGTGGTATCATTAGAATAGAGAAAAAAACTATGTAATACAAAGACTAAAAAATTTTGTGACATTTGACCTGTTTGAAATCTATCAATTCAGTGGCCATTTATTTCTTGCTTCACTTTCATTTAAATATCTTCATTATCATTTTGTAAAATGCATTATAGTACCAGCCAAAGCTATTAGAAAAAAAAAAATCAGCCTATTCCCCAAACTGGAGAACCATCATTATCATTAATATTTCATGGAACTGCATTAAATGAGACAATATTCAATATTTAACTATCTAATCCTATAGTAATTTATATTAGAAAATACCAACCATGTGAGAATTCAGCCAGTTGGATTATTTTATTGGATGAACCTTTGTCATTATTAATAACACTTCAGTATCTCATATTTTTTCAGCACAGAATGTAACATCCAAGGGCTAAAAGTGATTTTGTTTCTAATTAATTCTCAAAATCCTTGGGAGACAGTGATGGGAGGATAAATATTAATTTGGAATTGAAGAATAAAAGACTGAGCCTTTAGATGCCAAAGTTTTACTAGAGATGTGGATTACTTGCCTGGGCCATATATGTCACTAGGTTTACTAATAATTTAGTGAGGAAGACCTATTTAAGCCTTGGAAAGTCTAAATTATGGTGGGGGGGGTCAGGAGGATGCAGTTTTACTTCTTTCAAGTACCACAATTATTACCAATTTATAAGTAGAAAGTTGGTCTGATCTATTCTCCAGAATTCCTATTAATTTGCTTACAAGTAATCACACAGACATCCAGATGTTCTCCATATGTACTTCAAGCAAATCCCATTTACCTATTTCTCAGACCATTTGTCAACTTTACATATTTATACATAGGCAAACCAGCTCATTTGAGGTAAATTATCTTTAACTTCATCAGGAGCAGAATTCAAATGGATAACTGTTTAATATGAGGCTTAGTGATAAAGCTCTACGTAACAAGCATTTGAAATTGGTGTGTGCCAAAATCTAAAGAGTTATGCTTAATACTAAACAGAAATGTCCACCAATTGATTTTAAGCAAGAGAGAAGTTCTCACTGCTAGTCGTCTTTCAAGTTTATACACCAAGCCACTTGTCATCCCTCCCTTAAAACCCTAAAGTCACTCATGGGATAATGGTAAATATTTGCTGGGGGCTCTTCATTTATCTGTTTTGTTGACAGCTCCCCCTCCTGGTTGGTTATTGATTGATTGATTGATTGATTGTTTTTATTTTGAGGAAATTCCACTTAAATCTTGCTGGAAATTGAAATCTTCTTATCTCATTATAGAACATGAAAGGGTCAGAGTATGGATTTCCCAGACCTCCTAGTTACAGGGGTATGAAGACTTTATCAAGATGCAGCCAATTGAAGGGATGCACCAGCCCAGAACTTTGAAACAAGAGCTAGGGACTCCCGAAAGAAAGGACAGGGGTTCCTTCCAGGCCTGGTATCAACAGCCATATCCAGGGCAGTAGTGCTGGTTGATACTAATGGCAGTGGCAGAGCCCAGTGTCAGGGATGTGGAGGGCTCCAGCTGGGCACCCAGTATGCAGTGGCAGAAGAAGTGCCAGGTTCCACATCTTTCCTGGTGATTCCATAATTCCCAATATCCTAATGTTCCTTTTCTGTTTACATTAACCAGAATTAGTCTGTGCAGATTACAAGCAAGACTATAACCTGATCCCACAATCAAAAATAATAATTCCAATTGTGCTCTTATTCTGTGTTGGTTAATTTTATAAACTGCTGAAAAATAAATTAAGAGCTCCTGCAATATTGTGAGTTGTAAAGAACATTCGTTTTCACAGAGACTAGGAAGCCTCCCATCCAGAAGGACCCCAGCAGCAAATGGTAAGTGATCTCATAAAGCCTTGGAAATTCATGTACCCAACAGGAAGAGTCAACAATCAAAGTTTAAATGAGGAATACATCAGTGAAGACCCTTCCTATTTTTCTCAGCCATGGCTTCTCTGATTCAGATCAACAAGGAACAGAAGATGGAAAAGAAATTTTGATGTATCTATGATTTGCTGGAAATGAGATATGCACATCTTGAAAATCACAGAAAAAAATGAGCATTAATCAAGAGCCTGACCAGTGATATCAAAAGTCAGAGCTGACTGCCTGAAGTCTGGAAGCTATTACCTAGGGCTGTGGAAAGGGTCAGTGTCTCTACGTACTCCTCCGATGCCTTCTACTTTCAGAGCTATTCACCTGGTACTTTTCAAGACTATTACCCTTCCCACAAATGACTGATAAAAGATGAATCTAAGAGAGTGAACAAGTTTTGAAAATTAACTCTCTGAACCTCCATATTCACTATGCTTTCAAGTTCAACAGGGAAAATATTCCGTTAGAGAGCATTTTTCATCTATGGTATTTTGGGAACACTTGAAAATTTTCTTTCCGTCCCAATTCCTATAATCTTCCAAAAGTCACTCATAAAAGAAAGGTAAATGATAAATTGATTCATTGGTCATGAAGAATATAAATTGACGGCTGTGGGGTATGGAGTCATTCAGGCATTCACTGGCTGAATTTACACAGGTAACAGGCACATCCTAAAAATGACCAGCATCAAAATTTGTCCTTACTCTCAAACCTAGATGTTAACCATGATCTGATTCCTCGTGGCAAAGATCCATATTTTAATACTTGTCCTTTGGTTTTACTCTTTATTTAAATATGTCTGTTATTAGATATACAAAGAAAAATAAAAATAAAAACAAAAGCAAAAAATGAAAGAAAGAAAAGAAAGCTCAGAAGTTATGTCCCTAACCTCACCTGAAGCTATGCTTTCCTCAAAGTAAATACATTTGGAGTTCGAAGGCAATGCTAGTCAAAACAAAACAAAACAAAACAAACAAAAGAAAAGGCAAGAAAAAAACCAACTTCTGTAATTAAAATGTTACTTTACACACACACACACACACACACACGCACACGCACACACGCATCACGGTACTTTTGCCTATATAATGTAAGCTTCTAGACCAGAGATCAATCATATACACACACAACACCTAAACTGTGTACGACTCTGCATACACCCCATGGGGGATTAATAAACACTTATGAATTGACTGACAAGAGAAAAACCAAGAAATGACAACCTTCAGGGTAGCCGTAACACAATTTTAACTTGAAAATTGCCCAGGAATAGACTTCACAATCTATGGGAATATACACAAATCATATAAAAAGAAGTGCGGCCCCTCATATACCTAGAGTGGCCTTAGGGAATAGCTTAGTGAAAAATCACTGTTGCAGAAAGTGGAGTTCAGTCTCTCTAGCTACTGTTTGGCTTCTGCAGTGAATCCAGGTGAGAGCAACTTTTATTCTGTAATAGATTTATTAAAATCTAAAACATAGATTAGAATAGATGCAAAATTTAGCTCACCTCTAGAATTTTCTTGCTATGTCAACAGGTATAAAACTCCCTCTCCCTCTCAATTCTCAAGACTCAACGTGCCATTTTAATTTCTCTGCATTCAAATGTGACAAAAGCATCATCTACAATGCTTAGTTTCTTCAACAGAAGCAGCCCCAAATAAATGTTAATTAACAATAAATCATAATTTACTCATTGTCTTCTTTAAATGATACATTAATGGCGTGCTGTAATTCTTAAAACACAATTCATTCAGTATCGCCTTGCAGACAATCTCCAAATGCCGCAAGTTCAAAAGTGGCTTATTTTCTTCCTTTTAAGTCTGTATACACGTTCTACCTTGGGGGTGTGGATAGGACAGATTTATAAAAATTCAGAGGTCTCTGAAATTGAAGAATTACAGAAATAAGATGATACTTCTGTTAACAATTAGGCTTGCCACATTTACTTGAAATAATGGCTATTGCAGTTGCTATCTATTTTAAAAAGCTACTTCCACAATGATAAATTTCCAAAAATGTATTATGAGAGCAAGTGGGGAAAAAATAAGACATAAGCTGTGAAGATCGATCCTCTTAAAAGTAGAGGGGGGTTAAAAAAAAAAAGAGAGAGAGAGAGAAGAAAACCAGATTGGATTGAGGTAAGGAATTCTTTTAAACAAAAACACAAGAGATAAAGATAAAAGTCTGTGTATGTTTTTACCATCAAAGACCAAACACAAAATCTATTTTAACTCACTGCTTTAGGAGTGCTGTCTTAGCATTCCCTCGGTAGAGTAGCATGTACTGGTCAATAACTTTGCAAACACCACCCTGCCTATCACCTTATCCGATCCCAGCCCACCATACTTCCTCAGATTCCCATGCTCCGTCACACAGCCAACGCGTGGGCTTGGTCATCTGCCTTGTCGAGTCATTCAAGCCAGATTTCCAACACACACCTTGGAACATCTAAATCATTATTTGTTTCAAAGTGTTACAGAACTCCTTACTTTTCTTTCTAACATTATCATCAAGTGGTTCGGAAAAAGTCTGCTAGTGATAACTCCCAATGTTTTACAGATTTTCCTACGTCAGGCCAAATACATTTGGGGGTGACTCTTCTCAGTTTTAGTTCCCTACATTGAAGCAATGAGAAAGGATAGTTTTTTTATGCTGTTGTTGTTTTTTTTGTTTTTTTTGTTTTTTTTTTGTTTTTTTTGTTTTTTTTTCTTGTTTTGTTGGCAGTCTCCTCTGGACTGTGGAAGTGATGATTGATCATTTTTCCACACTCATCCACAGCCCTCTCTGTGGCCACATGTAAATTCGCCAATGGATAATTAAGCAACAGACACATCCAATAAATATAATAAATAAATTTGATTTTTCCCCCCTTAGTAATTGGTTTCATCTGACTGAGTCTGATTATGTGTGGGGATATATAAACAGGATTAGAGAGGAGAAAAATTAGATGCTGGGTCACACAAATTGCAGAGTCCTAACCACTGTGAAATGTTTTTGTAATAATTACATTATTATTCCTAGGGTTAAAATATAGAGAAGCAGTTTGTGTCTTCTCAAGAAGTTAGGTCAGGCTAAAAATAAAACTGATGGCATGATTATTACCATGAGGAAATAGTAGCCACCTACAGAATACATTTCCCTCTGGTCTGCATTCCCTTCCCGCCATTCACATTGCCCTTCCCCACACTTCCATCAAATCCATGCACGTAGTGCTAAACTTGAAGTCGCATCTCCAATTTCAGGCGTCATACCACACCAAACTACATGAGTGAAAATGAGCTGGGCATAGATGGTGGAGAATGAGCAGATGTTTGTATACAATTATTGCCTGAACAAATCCTAAGGCAAAATTAACTTAAGTCACCTTTCTGATATATTCTTGAGGATTACAAAGAACAAAGTTTTATCTTGTAGTTTAAAATAAGCACGCTCCCCTATATCCATTTACTTTCTTAGACATACTTTTGGCATCAAATTACTCTTACCATAAGATTTAGCTCTTATATGAGCACAGTACCTGACCTGTCTTAGGAATCCAAAAATGGTTTATTGAAAGAAAAAAAAAAAAAAGACTGAAAGACTGAAATACTTTCCTGCAGCTTTAATTTGCCCATGTTCTTTGTAAGTAATATCTACTGAAATGTGTAGTATATAACCATATACTCTTACATTTGAAATGGTTCAGAAAAATTATCACAGCTAAGATCACAAAGTCTGTTGCAATGAGTTCTCCAATAATAACTATGATTTTAGCTATGTAGATGTCTACTATTTAGCCATATGCATGGACATAACTATCTTCTCTAATAGTTCAGTTTCATTCTTAGAAATCATCTAAGAACCCAACTTGACTATTTCTAACATTCAAAATGCAATTTTCAAGGGGCACTTTAAAAAAAATGTGTCACAAATATAGCAAGCAGCTTATACAAATTTGTGAAATGGTTATTTTACATTATGGGATTTTTTTTAACCTTTGCCAAAATCATTTCTACTTAATGATATATTTCTTTTCTCCACAGATACCCTTATTCCTGTAATTAAAGTAGGAGAAATGTCAAAACACTGAGTATCAGTTAAATCCTAAGCAATAATAAAAATGACATTTAAACATAAGCTTTTCCCAAAAGAATCCTCTGTAGAATTGTCCTCTCTAAAGATTTAAAATCAGTATGTTATTGTTAGTATCGGTCTGATCTTCATCATATGAATTCTATTCTCCAGTGTTAACCCTTGCCTCCTTCAATGGAAGTTTGGGGGAACCTAAATAAACAAAAGAAATGATTTATTCTTTTGAACCAAATTCATAAATAAGTCCTTTATTTTACAGAGTCCACAACTCCCTTTTATAGAACTTAAAAACAAGCACTTTACCAAGGCCATATGAACAGAAATGGATCATAGAAAATTTCTAATATTTTTTTTTTTTAACAGGCTTGAGCCTATCTAGTCAAATCATTTAGTCATCAGAACAATTAAGCAGAATGTCTTCTGGAAAGCCGAGTTCCAAACTTTTACATATCTGCATCACATTTCAGAAATCACCAACTAATACAATAATAAGGACAGCCAAACTGAGAAATCTAGCATCTTGTTTGTGTTACAATAACCTGCGGCTGAACTACATTAATGAAAGGGGGAGCTGGGGGGGGGGGTAGTCTTCACAGGTGATCTAAATAAATAGCAAGAAGCACAAAGCCTCCTCCAGAAGGACTGCAGCCAAGGCCTGAGAAGTGGCAACTTCTAAAGAAATCACCTCTCTCCTCCCAAACCAAGCACTCACACTTTCCCCAGACAGATGTGGTATCGTTAGCACCCATCACCAATATTCTGGTGGGAGCCACAGAGCAGTGATGAGATGAGGAACACAGGAAAACTGTTCCACCAGAGTCAAAGGTCAATTCATATTGTCCGGGGAGAGGCGTGGGGAGTCTTTACTTGGGAAAATAGATTTCATTTTAACATACAACTGTATTATTCACTCTCTAGATCTATTCACTAAACTTAGATGAAAAGAGTTGAAACGCCTGCTCTCTTTTCATGCACACTGCTGCCGAACAGCACAGAACTGTACTTTTTTTTTTTTTCCCCCCTGATAATCCTTTCGGTCTAAAAGGCTTCTAATTCTACATTTAGGGGAGGTGGGCCAATTAAAGTCCTTCAGCAAAAATGAAGGAACTTTATTTACAAACTATTTCTCAAGGTGTGCCATTTTTTTCTTAATTAGAATTCAGAAGAAAAGGTTGCAATATTTCAAGTGCAAAATCACACTGTAGTACATAGTATACTAAATAGACTGGGGCACTGAGTAACATGAATTTTAGAGAAAAGATTTTATACCTCTTCAACTTTATGAAATCTTTCAGAAACAAGAGTAGGGTACTCTTAACACAGCTAAAATTATTACCTTAAGTCAAAAAAAAAAGTATTTTATCTTCGTTAGGTAGAGAAAATAATCCAAATGAATTTAAAAAAATATGTTACCAATACAACAAAGTCTTGAACAATGTGAATGTTCCTTTTATAAAGCAAAATAGGAACATAGCACAAAGAGATACTTTGAAACAGCTACTATTTGCTCTCACCACAAAAGACTTCTAAGATTTCTGTTGGGTTCACAAATTTTAAATGAGGTATTATCTAATTAGATACTATAGCACATTTTATGAAACACTGCTATGCCCCTTTCTATTTGGAACATATCAAAAGACACCCACCTGCCTCCTAGCCCCCTGCAAAAAAAAAAAAAAAAAAAAAAAAAAAACAAAAAACAACAAACAAAAAACAAAAAAACGTTCTTGCCATCTCCCCTGAAGGTTGTCAATTTGGTGTGTGCACTGTAAGGGCAGAATGGAGGTTTCTGACCGTGAGTAGATCAGCACTACTAACAACAAAACTTTTGCTTTACCCAAAGTGATGAGAGACAAAACATATACTTTTTCACATAGCCCCATTTGAGGTAGTAGCTTGATGTAAGTTTTGTCTCTTTAAATCTGACTTTGAATTTAAGTTTGAGTTCTTAAGTAGGGAGGGATAAAGGCCCTTGCCAATGACCTTGACCATATTTCACCAAAAATCACTTCTCAAAATTAGTCTACAGAGAATAGAAAACAAAGGAAAAGCGTGCCAATACAGGTTTTCCTTAAGAACACACAAGTAGTTCAAAGTTCCATTCAATTACACAATGAAAAGGATAGCAATTACTTTTAAGAAACATTCAGTAGCTCTAGCATAATAAACACCTCATACATGCAGAGAAACCTCCACTCTTATCAAAATGAAAATAGGAACCCTAATAATAGAGGCAAATGTGACTGTCAAGTTCCATAAGCCAACAGTCTCTTTCTATATATAGCCTTCTCCCCCAAACTAAGTTACCTTCTCTCCATGATGTTTGGAAATGCAGAAATTCAACACAAACACCAACTGAAAGTAAACTCGCTCATTTATCAACAAGCATGATAAAAATATGGAATTACTTTGATACATAACCTGAGATCAATACAAGGCACAGAAAATTAAAATGAGCTTAGTTAAGATTCAATGGAAAAATGTAATACTAATAATAATAAAACCACTGACAGGCCACAAACACTATACCACACAGACCCATAGAAGAGTAATTACAAATCCCACTGGTTGAACAGTCATCTAACCAGGCACTACACCCAAAATGTAGGTATGTTTAATATTTTAACATAAATTCTCCAAGCTTTTCAGAAGTTGCCAGGAAACTGGAAGCACAAAGAGGGGTGGGTGGGTAAAAACCCACCTCAGTAGGAAAGAGTATGTTCCTTAAATCAATGAACTCTCTCGGTCTTCACAGCTAGTGAAGATGCTGGTACTGAAGCTAACTGTGATGTTTCCTAAGTGAATTCATGCTCTGAATACATTACATAACAATTAGAAATCTTGCCCCATAGGCTGCATAAAATGAGTCCTTAGCCTGGGCAGTTAGGTGTTTGTGCCCATGTGTGTAGAATATGCCAAAGAAATAATACAGCTGCTCATCATGGGGTAAACTGCTCTCTGGTTTGGGTCCTAGAATGAGAAAATCATGATGCTTTAGAAGACTTGGCTTCTCAGGATCATAGTTTACTATATGTATTCATTTTTCTTTGGTACCCAGACAAAACAAATGCTCACTCAAAGACAGCTGTGATCCTAATTAATGGAAGTTGAGTCCTACCCCCTCTTCCCCAAACTTGATCAAAATGGTAAATTCAAGCGAGGGTCCTTGAAAATATTTTAGAACAGCAATTTTGCCATCTCAAAGGACCTATGAGTAAGCTGAGCTTTCATTCTAAATAAAATGCCTTATTACCATCAGCAAACTACAAAAGTAGAAATAAGCTTTAGATCTCAGGAATCCTGTCCACAGTTTCAAGAAAAGCCTTTGTCAACACAGGCAACCCAGAACAGGTGAATTTGCATGGTGTCTTGGATTTCCTCTATGAAAAAGAGGGTCTGACCAGTTGAGTGAATTTACAGTTTGTTTTTGTTCTTCAGTCCTGAACAGGCTGCATGCACTGTTTTATGCTGTTCTTCCAACAGCAGCTAAGTTTACATTAAAACAAAGTTTAACAGTATTACTGCAAACATATTCTTTGTACACAGGTAACCCGCTGTTCCGTGATGTGGCAACCACAAAGCAAAAACAGGCTTCCTTAAATAACAGTACTTTCCCTTTATAAAATCTGTGAGCCTCAGAGTACCCCTGAACTGGATATTCTCATCTCAGTCTAGAGTTCAGAGCTCCTCAAGATAATAATATACATATCAAAAATACAACCTGGTCTATCCCAGACTTCCCTCCCTACATTTATGTTGTCATTATTGTAGCTCATTTTCCCATGGCTTAGCAGAAATTTTACAACTATAAACTGATTTCTTTTTAAACTGCTGATTTGCCTTTACTTACTGACCCATCAGTTTCTCTACTGAACTGCAACTGAAAACTTAGGGGGGGAAAGAGCAAAACAAATTAAACATGGTAACAGCTAAGAACCCTCCAAAGAACTTAAATGATAGCAACATATTAAAGAACTGTTGTATATTAATTTTTAAATAATATTTAAAACAGATCCTGGAAGCAAGAGTTACAGAGTCAGTTCTATTTTTCAGAAAAGAGTTAGAGTTCAATTTGCATGCATTATGCTGGCTATTTTAAATAATTTTATTCCATGTGTATGGTAGAAACTGCCCTTCCCCTCCCCAATTGACATGATGCCACTTCAAGTAAGATCTAAGAGAGGGCTGGTTTGGCGTTAGATACTGGTATACACATCTCACAATTTTGAATAAAACCATACCAGCAATCTCTCTTCTTCTCCACAGCCCTAAATTTATTATTAAGTAAATTTCGCAATAGCTCAATCACTGGAGAACAGGACAGTATGTGATACACTAAACCACTTATATGTTTATTATCTTCGCAAGCAACATTAAGTAGTGGTGTCTATTATATTGCCTCCTGCAAATCTGCACCAATGTGATGCAAACCAGCATTTTTAAGAAATTCTCTTTTGGAATGCAAATGATCCTTCCCCCAATTTTGAATATTTTAGCCAGCATGTACCATACAGTAGTTCTGGAATCACTGGCATCTGTCATGCTGTCAAAACTGAGTCAAAATGCATTGTAATCCTGGAGAAGGATAACCTTAAACATCAATGCAACGTTAAAATGCATCCTAAAAAAAAAATCCCTATAATTGCGATGAACATTAGAGAGAAACCGGCAGTCCTTCTGCAGAGAAATAACAGTCTGCTCTACCAATCTTTCCCCTCCCCCCTGAAACTCATGCAACTAATGATGACCTCCCGAAGTGCCGATTTTAAATGTTCCAGCATTCATCTGAGGATGAAGGAGAAAAAGAAATACACAGAAAACCACGAAACAAGTTGCAAACTGCACAAACGCAAGGAGAGAGGGAAAAGAGAACTGCAGCTGATTCAGGAGCGATTGCAGAATGAGGAGCAACAGAAAGGAAACAAGGAAGAAAGAAAAGGGGGGGGAAAAGCCTTCAGCATTAAAGAGTAAGAAGTGAAAAACATTTACCAGCGGCTCGGTCAGTAGCTTCGCTCCCTGACACCATCTACATAGAGAGATAACTTAGCCTAGAGTCTTCGGTCCCAGCTCGCTTTGGAGCAAAATTCCTTCACTTCGAGGGGGCAACACACACCCTCAGGAAAGAGGGAAAGAAGGGGAAAAATAATCCCAAAGACCAAGACAGGCTTTCCCCCTCCTCCCTCTTACCCGCCCCCCGGACTCCCCAAACGGTGCTCGCTTCTGCACAGTTCTTCCCGCTGTGCAGCTAAGCTGCTGCTGCCGCTGCCGCCTCGGCTGCTGCTGCTGCTGCTGCTGCTGCTGCTGCTGCTGGTGCTGCTACTTCGGAAACGATTAGGAGGAGGACGCCCAAGCACGACCTGAGCCTGCGAGCCACCCAGGACCAATGTGCAACCTGCTCTGGAATCAAACCCATAACACACGCACGCACACCCAGTGGCTCCTGCACGCGAGTCCTTGCGCGCACACACGAGCCCGCCCGCGCGCCGCACAGACACACGCGCACACACACATGCACACACGCACGCGCGCGCGCACCGTCGCCCCCCACCCCCCCGCCTCTACACACACAAACACACACACGGAGCCGCCGCTCACCGCCCGCCAGCCAGCCAGCGCAGCCCCGAATGGGGGGTGTGAGCCATTCCCCGGGCCCCGAGTGCGCGCACAGGCCGCGGCCGCCGGGGCTGTAGCTGCTGGGGCTGCGGAGCCCAGGACCAGGGAGGGGTTCACGCCTACGAGAGAGGGGCGTTGGGGCACGTGCACCCCTTTGTCTGCAGAGAGAACCCCGACCGGGCGTTTCCGAGACCAGACACTGAGTGCGCAAACCCCGGGCGGTGCAGAGTTCAGCTCCGCTCTGGGGTTGGCCAGGAGCGGCTCGGTTCCCTGCCTGCACGCACCAAGGATTCAGTTCTTCGAAACCTGACGCACCGAAGCTGCACCCGGGTCCCTGCACTCAGGGGAGAATAGCAAGCCGGCGCGTCCTGCGGACGACCCAAGCCAGCCTTGACTTGCGAGCATGCCCAGTGCTGGGCTGGAACCCAGAACACGCCTTCCAGGGTTAGGAGCGCGGAGAGGGGGCAGAGCCAAGTTGGGCGGCTTCTTGAGTAAAAAAGCGGAGGTTCCAGTGCCTTTAGTCCCTGCTAACCTGCCTCACCTGGACTGCTCCGTGGCCCTGAACCTGCCCAAGAGGGCGTGGCGCTAGGAAGCTAGGCATCCAGACCTCAGAGAGGATTTGCTTTTCTTCCCCTCATAAAGGAAATTCCAAAAGGAAGTAATTCCCGGCCCAGGAAAAGCTCATTCAGTTACAAGGTAGTTGCCAGAAAATCCAGAGGGCCTGTCAGTGGTAATAGTAACGGCTAACACATACTGGTTGCTTATCCTGTGCAGGCTCTGTGCTACCTGATGCTCATGAAATACCTGATTTTATCCTTCCCAAACACTATATGAGCAACCCTAGGAGGAAACTGAGGTCCCAGTATATTTTACCAACTGCCAGTGAATGACAACCAGTGGATCCGGGAATCCAAACCTGGTGCTCTGACTCAGACACTAGAGACGGAACACAGTGCACTGATGAGCTGTAGACACTTCCAGCAAGAGAAAGGGCCCGGTGGATGTTTGGGTGATAACACCCTCTGGCTTTCAAGCTGTACCTGGCCTGTCTTCAGCAACCTACAAATCTTTGAAAAGCTGCATGCCTGCAATTTGCCATTGTCCAACACAATGGCAAACCCTTTTATTAGGTGTTACATACTTACCAGTATAATCTTTAAAGTAACCTTGTAGGGGTGGCTGGGTGACTCAATAGGTTAAGCATTGGACTCTTGGTTTCTGCTCAGGTCATGATCTCAGGGTTGATGGGTTTGAGCCCAGTATTGGGCTCTGCACTGACAATGCAGAGCCTGCTTAGGATTCTCTCTCTCCTCCTCTCTGTCTCTACCCCTCCCCCACTCACGTGCATGCTCTCTCTCTCTCAAAATAAATAAGTAAACTTCAAAATAACCCTGTAAAGAAGCTATGCTTATTCTCATTTTACAGGAGGAGACGGAAACAGAGATGTCCTGTTACTTCCCCAAGGTGAAAGGGTCTGAATGATGGGGTGTAGTTTGTTTGACTCCAAGCTACATGTTGTCTTTACTAAATTATGTGTCTTCCTTAACTGCAATCCAAATAAAGCCATGAGATGAGGGCATAGCAGTTACTTTTTATTTCATTCAACAAACATGTATTGATTTCCTACTAACATCCACTCGTTCAACAAATATTTATATTTACTAAGCATTTACTTCCTTCAAGGCGCTGTCTTAGAGGTGACAGAAGATGACAAAGACACATGCCAGTACTCTGAGTTTAGAGTCTAGCAAGATGATGCTCATATGCTAATGATGCTGAGTGAGAGCTTCCCAGGAAGATAGCTTCCTTCCACATTCATCTAACAAACTCCTACTTGTCCTTCAGCTCTCTGTTCCACTGTCACCTCTTCAGGGAAGCCATCTGTGACCTTTCTGGTTGAGTCAAATCCCCCTTACCATGGGCTTTCATGGCATCATGGCATCATATAACTCTTTTTTTTTTCCTTTTGTGCTAGGATTTTGATAGTATATGTCTCCTCAGTGCAGTCAACCCCCTAGACTGTAACCTCCAAGAGGACGGAAATTTGTCTATTGTAATTTCCCATCAACCTTATAGAGCCTGGCAGATGCTAAACTTTCTCTTGATCCATCTCCTTCTTTCACACACATATGTACATGCACACACACACACACACACACACACACACACACACAAACTACTCTTGGAATAGGAATAATCATTCTTAGGGTAGGAACTGTTTTCCTTTCCATTTAACAGACGAGTCAAAATGAGGCTGACAGAGGTTAAGTAGCTTGCCCAAGGTCACACATCTGGATAAGTGGCAGAGAAGGACTCCAACACAGGTCTGTCTGACTGATTCCCACAGCCCAGACCTCAGGCTCTACTGCTTGTCTAGTGTTATCCAGCAGCCACAGACCACATGAAAGCAGCTCATGGGAAATAAAGTAGACAGATTGCTGGGGATGGCATGAAGGAAGATACAGACAATTCAAAATTGCAAAAACAGAGAAGGCATACACTAGGATTTCATAACCTACTACTGAGCACCCCCCCTCCATATGTCAGGCACCTTGCTCAGAACTTTTCTTATGTTAACTTTAACAACACTTACTCTGGCAAAGTGTTGTTATTCCCATTTTTCAGATAAGGAAACTAAGCCAATAAAAACAAATCCACCTGACTGTAAACTACAGGGACAAAGTTATATACCCATTTTTTATTTTACATTTTATTCAATAGTACCTGTCAGACATTAAACTCCCTCTCTCTTCCACACACATACACACAAGCAACTTGCGCTATGTTTTATGGCTAGAAAGTCACAGAGCTAGGATTTTCACCTAGGTTGACTTAAGAAATTCAGGGGAAATTAGGATTGGGGTGGTCACTGGGGGATTCACAGTTGAGCCATGCTACAGTGCTGGAGGCTTTATCTGGAACTGTCCAAAGGGAGAGCCACTGCTGTGCCTTTTCTATCTCTCATCAAATATTACAAGGATTATGAGATTCAGAGACTGAAAGTTACTTGCTCAAGGTCACAGCCAGTGTCATAATGCAGAGGTAGATTTTAAATCCAGGACTTCCTCACTGCAAACTCATGGTATAGAATGTCATGAGTGGCAGACAAGAGTATCCAAGATCTTCAGAGGTTTCTGGCTGGGAGGACCAGGGAAGTCCTCACTCAGCAAGGAGCAGCTTCAGTGAAACCAGCAAAGCTTATGGCGCCACCCTTCCTACCTGTTACCATTCCTCTGGGCTCCACCTCCCTTCAGGCCCCTGTTCCTCTGCCTGTACAGGCCTCATCTTGAACCCAATGCCTCAGCCTGCCTGCCTGCTAATTTTCAGCAGCAGCAGTGGTTACAAACCAGAGCAAAGTAAAAACTGCATTTTGTACAATTCTGCTTTCAGACTACTGGGCATGCTCAGTGACAAGGAGA
The DNA here is from genome assembly GCF_023721935.1 of Panthera uncia. Classification (NCBI taxonomy): domain Eukaryota; kingdom Metazoa; phylum Chordata; class Mammalia; order Carnivora; family Felidae; genus Panthera; species Panthera uncia. Next base: position 96,361,907 of record NW_026057577.1, read on the forward strand.
GACTTTGATTACAAACAGGAAGCTTTTGTTAACTATTTTTTCCATTTTGGAGTATTACTGCAAAATGGGATATCTATAGGTAGCCTTCTGCAGAGATTCCCAGCCTATGAGAATTCTTAGTAGTCTAGAAGAATGAGATGCTTAGATATGGAAAAATATCTCAATTGCATGCATTTTCTACCCTGTTTCTAGTATTCATCTCTCTGTTCTGTCCTCTCTGTAGGTGCACACAAAAAACATCCAGAAATTGTACTCATCTATTTACATACCTGGCAGCTATAGACACATACACCAGCTGTAACTACACACCAGTCCTTGACTATGGATTTGTCTCCTGTATTTGTTTGGCTATTAACTTGCCCTGCACTGAAATCTGATGAATAAAATGAGTGAGGGATTGTTAAGAAGATGTTAAATACTACCCCCTCCTTCCTTCACTCTAAGAATAAATTTATTCCCTAGAGAATGTTTCAGGAGGCAGAAAGCTCTCTGGGATTCTCCGTAACCCCTTCCTACATATACATTAGTTTGATTTTTCTCATGAGAGCAGCAGAATCTTTAACTCGTGATGAGAATAACCCATTAAGAAAGTCATGAAGGGCAATCTTCAAGGAAAACTGCTGAAAACTTGGAATGTTGGCGGACATTCTACTCTGGCCCTGGGATGTGAACTTGAAAGCTTTTTGAGAAGTCCTCTAATAATTGAAATGTTGACTGCTTTCATGGAGATTGCTGCTGTTATCGCCCATCGCAATTCTCTGAAGAAGGTACAGTCATGATTCCCATTTTATGGATGAAGAAACAGAAGCTCTTGAAAGGCAAGCCACTTACGGCAAAGGCATACAACCAGGGAGTAATAGGGCTAGGGTGCAAGTCCAGGTCTGTCTGATGCCAAAACCTGTGTGGTGAACTCTACATTCTGCTGCCTTGAACTTCTGACATTCCTCTGCACATGGAACTGGAAGTGGGGAGAGGTGGGGTGTGGGAGGAGGCTTCTTTGCACTTGGTGTGCACAACACTCTGTGTATAGTGATACTGCTATCCTCCTAGGAAACTAAACTCATGTAAGACAGCCTTTCTAAAGGAACATGATTTAGTTTATTCTGCAAATTGGAAAAGTGATGCATATGGAGCCTAGTGGGAGGAACCCATCCAAAAGGGTGTCATTGGAGCTATGGATTCTGCATCTCCTTTGATATGCCTTATTCCTTTTGCCGGTAAGTAGCACTGCAAGGAACTTGTCAACCATTTCCCAGATCATTCTCTCTCGACAGATATTCCCTTCGATTTCCTAGAAACCTTTACAGGGTATACACTTTGGAAGATTCTTACTTTCTTAAAGATGGGAAACTTAGAAGGAGAGACAAAACGCGCATTTTAAAGTCACCGCAGTTTGCCATGTTTGTTTCCAGGATCTGTCAACATCCTTTTGAAGATTCAGTCGAAGCTATGATTTTCTGCTTTTAAGAGAGGACAGGAAAGACCCTTCAAAATGTGATCTCAACCAGCTAGATTAAGCTCGTGCCGAGTAGTTCACACATGTGCCAGCATTTGCATTTTTGCATAAGATCTTCTATAGAAAAGGATAAGGAATGGTAGTCTTGGTTCTGTAACTTAAGTGTGGAGATTGCATCTTGTAGAGTAATCATTCATCTTTCCAGAAATCAGTCAGATAAAAAGAAATGATGTCTGAACAGCTCACATAGATGGAATAGCATTGGAATTTCAATCCTGAAAACCCCTCACACAGTTGCTCAGAGCCGATGTGCTTGAGTTTTATGTAGTATTCTAACAGGTCTGGATTTACAAACCCATAGAGAATCAGAAAATAACAGGCAAGCTGCTCTTGTTAGAGAATAATAACGTGAAGCAGAAACTGATAACCAGATAATTAAAAAACAGGAGACGAAATGTAAATTTTATATAAAATATGTTGAAGTCTTAATTTAATACATGGGTAAGTCTCCAAATACCCACATTTCAACAGAACTTCGAGTATCTTCAGAGGACAATAATGTAGACCAGCAAATGTTATTAATGATGTTGATTCTGAATCCATGCTTGATTATTATCTGATGCCGAAAAAGTAAAGGCTAGAGTTTTCAGTTTATCAGTTTCAAATCTCCATGTTGTGGGGGCTCCTGGGTGGCTCAGTCACTTGAGTGTCCGACTCTTGGTTCGGCTCAGGTAATGACCCCACTGGGTTCATTAGGTCCTGGGTTTGAACCTCACATCCCACTCTGTGCTAGCAGTGTGGAGCCTGCTTGGGATTCTCTCTCTCCCTCTCTCTGCCCCTCCCCACCAGTAGTCTCTATCTTTCAAAATAAATAAACATTAAAAAAGAAGAGAAAAGAAAAGATTAAAAAAGAAGAGAAAAGAAAAGAAAAGAAAAGAAAAGAAAAGAACGGCTCTCCATGTTGTGGTTCAGAAGTGGCATGTGTTTTTCCTCTCCTGAACGAATGCATTTTGATTCATTTGATTAGCAGTGACTACTGGACGGGGTCTCAAGAGGGCTTTGGAGGCCACATCCACAGGATCTACATTATGCTGAGTGCTGAGATTGATTAATAATGGCTATTGCTGATGGAGACACAATAGAGTGCTGTACATGCCATGCATTTTCCAAACAGAGCCAAACCTCACTTCCCAGATTACGCCCTCTAACATTCTCCCAGCACCTCAGCTCTAAGTCAAAATCAGTGACTCCCATCCAAGTAGATTTTCCTTTCTCCATGGTTTCCCTTCTTAGTTTCATTCTGTCTGGAACAATACCTCCTCCTTCCTCATTTCCATAGGCCAGTTCCTCTTTCAGACCCCCATCAGGTGTCACCTCCTTCCAAAATTCCTCCCTGAATGCCCCAGCCAGAACTCTTCTCCCATCTTTCTAAAGGAACCTCGTTGAAGGTGTACATCATGTCCCCCTTATATTAAGATTATTTATGTTCTTGCCTTATTTTTCCTGCTGGACAACAAACTCCTTGAATGCAATAACCCTGTCTGGATCATCTTTGAATCCATCACCATGATTCACACAAAGACTTGCAATGAAAAAGTGTATGCTATAGGAATATATAAATAAATGAATGTCAGATGCTCAATATCTGCTGAATTAATGAACATAAGATTATTATTACTACTCTCCTGCTATGTCACAAAGAGATTAAGTTACATTTTGTAGGCTAGAGAATAGGGCTAAGGTTGGGGAAGCACTAACAGTAGCTAGACTCTAAGAATATGGCAACAAAGTTGCAGCTTTTAGGGGGCTCCCAGGTCGGGGGGGGGGGCGGGGAAGACAGGAAAATACAAAGATGTAATAGGTCACATTGATACTTGACACTCAACAGAAATTCTAGTCTTGACTTTACTGTCAGGTCAATAAAAAGCTGGTCAGCAGAGTAGATTAAAGAATCTTATATAATATTTTAATGTGTTTAATGTCAAGGGGTTTGGTTCTAAAAGAAAATTTTGTGTCTGTGTGTATGTTCCCATGCTCATGCTTTCTGGGATGCGAAGAGGGAGATAATTGTGCAGAGATTCTGCAAAATCTCCTGAAATGTCTCTCTCTCAGAAAGAAAAGAAAGAAAGAAAGAAAGAAAGAAAGAAAGAAAGAAAGAAAGAAA
>NW_026057577.1:96365536-96440965 GCF_023721935.1 Panthera uncia
AAAGAAAGAAAGAAAGAAAGAAAGAAAGAAAGAAAGAAAGAAAGAAAGAAAAGCTGAAGAGATAACATCATTGAATAAATAATACTTTTTAAGAGGCTTAAAAACATTGTAAGGAGCGTTTTCACTGATTGGTAGAAATTCTTTTTGATTAATTAATTAGTTAATGTTTTCAAAGCACTTTCAAGATGAGAAACATTTGGTGAGGGCTACATAATTGTTATTTTTCCTTGTCCCTCAGTTTTCCACATTACCAGGTTTGTTATTCTCCCAGGTTGCTCAGCAGCTCACGTGCCCTCACAGGGACATGGTGTGGGGACTATTTTTAGAGAAAAAAGAGAGACAGGATGCCACTAAGCATGGAATAAGAAACAAAGTCCCTGAAAACAAATATAAAATTATATTTTAAACATAATCACACAAGAGAGGGGCATCATGATGAAAATTAGTGATATCTTCTACCGGGGAAATTCCATTTGCTTCGTAGCAAAGGACCCTGAGCTCCTTGCAACAGGTCTAGATTGACACCTATTGGTTTGAGGAATAACACGGACTTTCACTAAGAGCTTGCTATAGTCTAGGTATTGTGAAACTACTTTGTACACATTAAGTCATTTTCTCCTCAAAACAACTGTTTGAGAGACCATTGCTATAAACACTTTGTAAAGAAACTAAAGTCTGGAAAGTTTAAATGACCACCCAAGGTCATTAGACAGCTTGTAATTGACGCTGTCTAATTTGGCCATGATGCTGGGAGCAAGGATAGGGGGAAAGAGCAAAGAGGACAATAAGGGGAAGTAAGAGAGAGAAATTCCAGCTAAATCTTACCCTTATATGTCTGATAACTCGCTAATAGATTAATAAGTAGAAAGCAAATGAGCCAACATGTCCTATTGGTTAAACTAGTTCACATAGCAAGGGTGATTTAGTTTCATTTCCAAAGTGAAGATCTATATTTAATACTCACAGGATCACCTGACATTCTGTCCACAGACCCAGGCCCCTAAAATCCTCATTACTATCAAATGACATGGCACCATTGTGAGAATGAAGTCCTGGGTCATGAACCTCCAATTTCCCTTTGGCTAAAAGCAACTGTCATATTATTTCTTTAAAAGCCTCTTGATAGAATGAAAGAGCAAGGGCTTCAGATGATAGTTTCAGATCATGTCAGCCCCTTACTAACTGTGTGACCTTGGTCCTTATTATTTAACATCTCTGAACCTCAATCGTTACATTTATCAAATGGGGGCAAAGAAAAAAATCTCTTCGAGATTTGCTGTGAGCATTATTTGTAACCATACATAGAAAACAACTAACAGTACCCAGAATATAGTAGGTGCTTCATTAAAAAAAATCAAATATTCTTTCTTCTTCCTTATCTTTCTTCTCTTCTTCCTCTCTCTCAAAGTTACATATCCCAGCCTGTTGAAAGCCATGTCAAAAAATTCCCAAGTAGCAGGTTCCTGATTGCCAAACATCATGGGTGGAGCAAAGTAATACCATTGAAACTCACTGCATGCTTCAGCTGTGTCCCCTCCCCCACCCAGGAATTAAAATGTCAATGAGATAAACGAAATGTGTAGTTTCTGAAATGGGCAAGCTTATTCTGAGAATAGGTATCTGGTACAGGGATTAGAATCCAGTTAGGCAGGTGTGCACAGTTTATTGTGTTCCTTGGGTGTCTGGGTGACTCAGTCCATTGAGTAGCTGACTTTGGCTCAGATCATGATCTCAAAGTTCATGAGTTCTAGCCTGATGTGAGGCTCTTTGCTGTCAGTGCAGAGCCCACTTTGGATCCTTGGTCCTCCTCTCTCTCTGCCTCTCCCCTAGTTTCTCCCTCCGTCTCTCAAAAATAAACATTAAAGAAATAAAATAAAATAAAAAATGAAAAAAAAAATTATTGTCTTCCTGGCTGCAGGTTTCTCAGTAGTGCTGATATAATTAAAATAAGTAAGTAAGTAAGTAAATAAATAAGTAAATACTCCTTGCAAATAGGAGCTACAAGGATGCCAAAGTCACAGAGACAAGGGAGGAATGCAGAAAAGCATATCTGACCCTCCCCATCCACTGACTCAGTGATTTCAGGCAAGTTATGGGACCTCCTTAAGCCTCAGTTTTTCCTCAAAGAAATGGCACTAACACTTCATCAGGGTTGTTGTGACAGGAAATGAACTAACCCATGGAAAGGGTATGCATCAGGACCTAAGTGCTAGCAGTGGTTTCCAAGGTGGTTTAAGCGTCCGCCCTCTCCAGCAGAAAAGATGGTGCTTAAAGTAAGCTGTTCATGGTGGAGTCGGGAGGAGGGAAGAAGGAGTAGAGGGATGGCAGCAGTATCACGAAAGATCTTTCTCAAGGTGTGCAATTCTGTTAAGGAGCAGCAAAAAGGTTCAGAAGTTGCTCTCATTTGTACGTGCTTTCAAGAGGCCTCAGGAACCTTCGCTGCCGTGGTCCCCTCACACACTCCATGTTCCGAGAGGCAGAATGTACAGTGAGCCGGCTCAAATAGAAGGTAGTAAATGGGTTGGAATTCAGCTTTCTATTTTTCTTTGTTTTTCTTCCGCGAAGACTTTGAACAGTTCACAGCCATCAACAAACATGCTCAGAGAAGTAACAGGTTAAGAGCAGGTTAGTGCTTCGCCCAGAAACCTGTGAGGATGTGAGTTATAAAAAGAATGGAGGGCTCACTACATTTCCCCAACAGTATTTCTCTGGTAAGGAGACAACCTCCACCATCGGGCTTCCAAAAGCACTCAGAAGTTCCATGTGATTATGTTATAGTGACTGAGAGGGTCAGAATGCCTTCCATGGTGCAACGAAGTTTAAGAAATAAGGTAGTCAGAAGAGAGATTAAAAGGCCTGTGTCCTTTCCTGCCAGCCTAAATTCCACCCCCCACCACGCAACCAGGAACACTTCAAAGATATTCTAATAGGAAAGGTTGCCAACTAATTGTCAGAGAGGATTAGTATTATCAGTGAGCCTTTGGTCTTCTGGCAAGCCAGGTGGAGAGAGGAGCCAGTTCCACAAAGCAGTTTCTATGGAAAACAGAGAAGTAGCCTTTATCCTAGGGTACGCAGACTTAGGCAGCATTTAACACCCGCTATGAGCAGACCACCTATTCTTAGAACAGACCAGACATAGGGTACATGGCCCTCACTTCCATTTTATGAAAAAGACCAAACAGTCAAGGTAAGGGCAAGTAATAAACAAAGTAGCCGTTAAAGGATTTAGATTAGGAAATGTAATTATCCCATTCCTCCCCCAAACTCAGATCAAATGGGTTGCAAACCTTTATGGAGAGCTCTGACAGCCCAGGACACAGCCGTTGGTCATTGGAAGAAAAAAGAGAAGAGGGGAAGAAAGCCTATAATATATTCCAATCCACATTTCAGCCAGAGAGAAGGTATTGAGGAAGAAATATGACAGTGGCTCTTACAAGGAAGCTTGTGTCACTCCATTCCCCGAATGTTAAGGGAAATGGTAAGAGACTGCAGCACAAATTGATTTGATAACCTAGCAGGGGGAAAAACAGAAGAAGTAGGAGACTACTGGAAAATTCTTGTTGAGAACATTTCCTCACAAGGATATCCTTAAGACAAGTGTTTCTTCCTGATAAGACAAATTGCATCCATGAATTTATTTCTTAAACTCTCTTTACCTTATAAATTTTCTCATGCCATCTCTTTCTTAAAAACCTTTAGTTGCTGCTTCCTCTTGCATGAAAAATGAGGTTTAAACCAAACAGGGCATACCTTGCTCTTGACCATCTATTTTTAATCTACTATCAAGTACTATCTTCCTCCTCTTCCCAACCATGGACCCCCAAGTTTGATCACACAGACTATCTTTTTAAAAATGAATCATGTTCTGTACCTTTGCATGTCTTTTTTTCATTCACTTTCAATATTCTCTTTCTTCTCCACATCTGGTGAACTATTTATCCTTCCAACTTTTGCATAATAGAAAAACACTGTTCTAAAATATTCTTACACTCCACCAGGAAGAATTCAGCATGGTCTCTTAGTGCTTCTTTACCAGTTCTTAAGTTTAACAATTCTTTTACTATGTAATTTCTGATATCCTTGCTAGGATGTTGACTTATTTCAGGGTTTAAGCCCAGGTTATATTCTTACTTATACTGGGAATGTCTGCCAACAATGAAGCAATCCATTAGTTTGTTTTCCACAAATGAAAAAAGGCTTAGGTTTTCATGGTTTGAATATCAGTTCACCTAATTTGTAAGTGGCTGATCATGTGATCATGACTAAAGCAAACACCACCATCTAGTGGCAGCATACACAAATTGCAGTATCAAGTCTTAAGACACGGATATATTTTTGAAGTTTCTACCTGCAAGCTTGAATTTAAAAATATGACTACACAAAGAGTTACCACCATATGATCATTTAAGTAATATATTCTTAATTTATTATTAATAGATAACTTCAAAGATACTTGTAATGCATTTGATTATTCAGTTTCTCCAGTTATTTTCAATTTAAAGTCTATTTATATACTTTAAATGTATGCAGTTGATTTTACATAAATTATATCTTTATAAAGTTGATTTTTAAAAGTCTATTCATAACACAGTATCTTTTCATGCCAAGTCTGCATTTGTTCCTTTGACAAATGAACCAACTACATGTAAAGTAATAGATACTACGTAATGAAAAGTTTTCTCTTACATTAAAAGATTATAATGCATGTGCCCAGGACTTGGAAAACCAATGATTTTTTTTTTCTATAAGTTAGTTCATTTATATGTAAAAAAATGATCACTGACCCTTTTAATGGTGATCCTTAGACACTAGTTGCTATTGACCCCAAAGAGTCTCATAATCATCAACCACAAAATTTACATACAATATACTCAGGATTAAGTATTTTCAGCTGGTGTAACATTTAAGATATTTTCCCAATAATTCTTTTTTTTTTTAATGTTTATTTAGTTTTGAGAGAGAGAGAGAGAGAGAAAGCCAAGAAGGGGCAGAGAGAGAGAGGGAGGCACAGAATCTGAAGCAGGCTTCAGGCTCTGAGCTGTCAGCACAGAGCCCGATGCAGAGCTTGAACCCAAGAACTGAGGGGTCATTGCCTGAGCCAAAGTCTGGCGCTTAACCGACTGAGCCGCCCTGGCGCCCCTCCCAATAATTCTTAGTAACCCTCCTCAGTCAGAATAGTTTATCAAATACAATAAATACCCTGTTTCATGATCACATAGAAAATTGATGGTACAATAGTTATCATACTGTTGCTGAGCAAACATCCATGTCTTTTTTGTACCACTGGAATTCTGTTCTTTTTCCTCTATAGTCCTCTAATATTGGGGGGTGGTGTGTATTATGAAAGAAATAACAAAGGTGTTCTAAACACACTGGTTGCCACTCAGAGTAAGATGTAGCTTATATCTCTATTCAAATACATAATGTAGCTCCAAAGTCAGGCTGCTAGAGGAGATAAGAATTCTTCAAGGTAAAACAATGTGTTTTGAAGATAAGAACTTGCCTACTGAATTGCACCCTGGTCTCAGTTTCACTCTTTGTATATTTGGGAATTGAGAATTCACATGGAGGCCTGAGTACCTGTTCACCTCCGGCCTTGTCCCTCTTCCTAATCTGTCTTGCAAATCATCACCAGATTATTATCCTAAACCATCCATGCACACATCACTTTAATTTGGAAGTTTTACAACTTCCAACCATCTACAGAACAAATTTTAACTGCTTATGTTAGCAATCAAAGCACCCGGCTGTTTTGGCCTCCACTTTGTCACATCTCCCCAACAAATGCACTATACTCTCTACTCCATCTATTGACCCTTGCTTGGTACAATCGGCCAATCCCTAAATATGTTGTATGGTTTCCCCCTATTTTTCTATGCCAGTGCTTTTCAAACTATAATGTACATACCAATTGCCTGGGCATGCATATTCTGATTCATGGGAAAGCCTGAGTCTGGGAAAGCCTCAGATGCTACATTTCTAACACGGGTGGTACCAATGCTACTGGTCCCAGACCACGTTTTGCACAACAAGGATATATTCCATATCACAACATATTTATCCAGTCCCATTTGCACTCCTGACATTTCCAAATTTTAAAATAGTTACTTGTGTTTTAGCAAATCAACTCTGAACCCCTCCTCTTTCTAACATTTTCCCTAGTCCCTCTAGTCCAGGGTTTTCAAATTGGCTGCACATTAGAATCACCTGGGGAATTCAAAAAATTCAGCTGCACAAGCACATGCCAGGTCAATTAAGTGAGGGTCTCTGGGGTTGGGGCCCAGGCATCAGTATTTTTTTTTTAATCCTTAGGTGATTGCAACCTGCAGCCAAAGTTGAAAACTACTGCTTTTGGGTGGAAGGGACTTTTTTCTTTCAATATCTGTGACTTTGTACTTGTTTTTGTATTTGAATTAGCTGTGAACTGTTCTGTATAAATGTCCTATTTCCCTTACCAGCATACAGACTTCTTGAGGACAGAATGTTTACCATCTTTTGGCAGGCTGAATATCTTACCACCTAAGCAAAGGCTGTTGAAACAGTCCTTCAGTTCAATTTCCAGATCTATCACGTACCATCCTGAGATTATGTTTAAGCTCTTCTTGTCTCACTTTTCTTCTCCATAATAATAAGAGCAGCTGTATTGTCAGGTATTTTTTTAATAAGTGAGATAAAACATATGAAGCACTAAGTGAGTGCTTGCTCACAGTATCTACTAAACAAAAGCTAGCCATTATTATTAATTAGCCTTCTTTGCCTCACATTGTATAACATAGCAGTAAGCAGTCAATAATCATTTGCTGGATGAATAAGTCAATAAATGATGGAGAATAAATCATATGTAATTGCTCTAAAATAAACCCACAGCACCAGCCTTCTACTAAAAGTTCAAGTTAATGAATGTTAACTTTTCACTGCCTATGACTATGCTGCCATTGGCCTGGTGACTTCTGATCTAAGAAAAGGTGTATGGTCTCTTCATAATGGAAGAGACTGGACAAAAGATAGGATAAAAATAACTTCACCTTTTTAAAAACATCATCAGTATTTGCCCACTAAAATTCACTAGACTTATTAACATAAATTAATACGTTCAACTGAAAACATTGTTTTTTGCAGGACACCTTTGAAACCCAATCCAAATCTCACCAAGCACCCAATTTCAAAACCTTTAACATATGTGAATTATTTGTCCTTTTGTAATGAACAGTCTTTCACCCTCAATTGGAAGGACCGTGTCTTGGCCACCAGGAGTGTAAACAGCCCAGCTTTGTAATAATTCTTATGCCAACAGAGCATGTCACCATCATTGAGCAGTAAAGTACGTAGGTGACTGAAGACACTAGACATAATACATAATGTGATGGAACAAGTAAAGTCTGTCTATTACCCGTGTGAATAGAGTCCTTTTGTTGGAATCCATCCTGGTGGAATGAATAGCCTCTGCTATGTTTATTGATTACACCCTAACTATTGAGGCAGAGGTGGCTAGAGCTGCCCAGAAAAATAGTCAGATGCCATTGTCCGCCTTTCATTTTGGCAGGACCAGATAATCAGTCAGAAATTCACTTTTAAAGTCTAAACAAAATGTTCAATATTCTTACATCCCACAAGAAAAAAAAATCAAGCAGAAAAAGAAATGTCTTAAGTAACTCGTACCTGAGCAATTTTCACTATCTCTGTGGTGGCCATGCAGATCCACCACACCATGACCTTTGCCTATCTGGTCTCCTGCGTCCACTTTCTTCCTACACAGTCAATATAATATTAAAAACCCTATCTGACCCCGGCACTGTCCCACCCTCCAATGTCAAACCCTCTAATGACCGCCAGTCGTACTTCAAATACACTTTCGATTCCTTGATGGTCATACTAGACCTCAGATGGTCTAACCTTGCCTATTCGTCTGACCTCCTCCCATTCTGTGGGAGTCACCACACCGTAGCTGCACAGGCTGTCTTCTGCCCCGAGTGACCTCAAAGTCACTCCTCTTATCTGCTTACCTTTTCCTTTTGCACATAACTGAAGCTCTCTTCCCTTGGATTTTACAGACCTTTTCCCTTATTTAGTCCCCGCTCAAATGCTCACTATCCCATTACCCTCTTTTATTTTCTTCATAGCAGTTATCACCATCTGCAAGCACTTTATTAATTTGTTTACTTGTTTAGCATCTGTTTTCACAGAAGCTTGTTCACCATTAAAGACCCTTGGCCTCAAGTAGCACTTGGCACATTGTAGGGGTTTAATACATAGCTGTGCTTAAACAAATGAATGAGCTTAGCAACCTTTTTACTTTCATAAAAATTATTTTTGTACATAACATCCAGTAATATTGCTGTCTTGCCCAAATTCATTGACATCTCCCCTACAATGAAAAAAACTTGTTTTCAGAGAAAACTTCTCTGAAAACTTCACAGGAAATTTCTGAAATTGAAATGACTTTTTTTTTCCTTTTGTAACATTATTAAATATTATTCATGGTATCTTCTGGGTACTGAGAAACAGTGACTTGTAATTGACAAAAAAAGTTGAAAACACAGAAGCGTTATGTCTATCCTTCATTATTATACATTTGGTAAATCAATATGGAATCATATGATATGCGGTCTTTTGTGACTGGCTTTTTCATTTACCATAATGTTTTCAAGATTAATCTGTGTTATCACATGTATTAATATTTCACTTTTTATTGCCAAATAATATTCCACTGAATGGATATACCACATTTTATTTATACATCCATCAGTTGATGGATATTTGTATTGTTTATACTCTTTGGCTATTATCAGTAATGCTGTGATAAACATGCACACATGAGTTTTGTACATTTACATATAAGATTTGTGTAGATGTATGTTTCTACTCATCTTGGCTATACAACTTGGGTCATATAATAACTCTATGTTTATCTTTTTGAAGAACTGGCAAACTGTTTTATAAAGAGAGTACACAAATTAGATTCCCACCAGCAATGTACAAGAGTTCTAATTTGTCAACATCCTCCTTAGTATTTATTGTCTGTCTTTTTAAATATATCCATGCTAGAAGGTATGAAGTGGTAATTCATTGTGGTTTTGATTTGCATTACCCTAGTTACTACTGATGTTGAGTATCTTTAATGCACCTACTGGCCATTTGTCCATATTCTTTAAATAAATATCTATTATGATCCTTTGCCCAACCTATAATGGGATTGTTTTTATTTTTATTGAATTTTAAAAGTTCCTTATATATTCTGGATATAAGTCACTAGGTATATGATTCACAAATATGTCTCCTACTCAATGGGTTTTTTTTTCACTTCCTCACTCGTGTCTTCTGAGGCACAAATTTTTAAAATTTTGATGATGTCTAATTTGTTTACTTGCTATTGTTTATCAAACCTTAAAAAAAACAAAAACAAAAAAAAAGGCCTAACCCAAGGTCACAAAGATTTACTTCTACATTTTCTCCTAGAAATGTTTACAATTTGGTCTTACTTCTAGGTTTATTATTCGGTTTAATTTCTGCATATGCTTTGTGGTAGGGGCTTAACTTGATTCTCTTGCATGAGGATATCCCATTGTTCTAGCACCACTTTTTAAAAAGACCACTCTTCCCCCATAAAACTGGCTTGCTCCCCTTATAGAAAATCAACTAACTATAAATGTAAGGGTTATTTCTGGAAATGCAATTCTATTCCATTGATCTATATGTCTGGCCTCAGGCCAGTACCACACTGTTTTGAGTATTAGACTTTTGTGTTAAGCTTTGAAATCAGGAAGTGTGAATTTTTTGATTTTGTTCTTTTACAAAATTGTTTTGTATATTTCTGGGTCCCTTGCAGGTCCAGATGAATTTTTGGATCAGTTTGTCGATTTCTGCAAAAAAGAGTAGCCACGATTTGACAGGATTTGTGTCGAATCTATAGATCAATTTGAGGATTATTGCCATCTTAACAATATTAGTTCTTCTGATCCATGATAATTGAGTGCCTCTCTGTTTATTTAGATCTTCTTTAACTTCTTTCAACAATTTTGTGGTTTTTACTGTACACATTTTATACTTCCTTTGATATGTTTATTCCTAACTATTTTATTTTTCTTGATGCTCTGATAAGTGGAGCTGTTCTTAGTTTCATTTTCATAGATATATACAAAATGTAACGCATTAAATATAAATGACTTAGGCAACTGTCTTGCAAGGAAACATGTCACATAGCTGATTTAGTGCAAATTTGTATAATGCCAAGGACAGTTTTCATTTTTAACTTCTACCACTGTACTCCTGTTGCGATATAAGAAAATTAGGCAACAACAACTGAAGAAGTTAAATTAGGAATATTTCTCCCATAGGCAGTAAAATGCCAAATGTTTAAAGATGCTGCTAAAAATGATCATGGTTAAATGCTCTTCTTTTTTTTTTTTTGGGGGACATCTATCTCTCAAAGCAAGCTCTTCTATTAGGTCCTGACCTGCCTAATTTTACTTATAGGATTTCTGAATTAGAAAAGGAAAGAAATATTTAAAATGGGAGAAAATACTATAAAATGCAAAAATAAATTTAACCTTGGAGTATAAATCAAGGCAGATCTATGGACAGCATATTTTGAAATACAACACATTATTATTCATACTATGTTCAGTGACATTATTCATTATAATAGTTGTGTTTAATAACCTTATTTCCCAGAAATATATTTTACATATTTTACTGACTGAAGTAATATACCCCTATAGCCTTAAAAGATTACAACAATCAACTCAAGATTTTTATTTTCCATTTTAATTGACAATTTAGCCTTAACACTTTTTTGGGGGGAGAGAAGGAGTGGATTCATTTTATTTATTTTTGGTTCAGGGTAGCCTTAATGCTCTATAACATTCAAGTGAAAATATCCGTGAAAACGAGGCTTCTGGCAGTGGTCTGCCCTTTCTGGTCATTGCTTCACACCTTTCTTCCTTACGTTATGAAAGGAGAGCCAGGTGTGTTGGGGATATACAGCTGTGTTATTTCTTGAAACAGCTGGTGCCAACTCGTCAAAGGAAAAGCTTTCCTTTCCAAATATGTGGAAACCCTGTGTAAGTAGATATAATGTAAGCTGCATCCCCACCATTATTGATTCTACTCATTGACAGCTGAGGTGTTTAATATATCCATCCTCTTTGTAATGTCATCTTAAAACTCTTTGAGGATTAGTAAGTTTGTTTGTCTCAAAGGTATTCCTCAGAGAGCAAAGGCCAACTAGCCCTGTAGTCATGAGGGCTCTGAAAGAAACCTAAGTGAGGAAAATGGAGCAGAGAAGCCAGCAGATATGTTCCAACCTGCCACAAATAATGATTTTTAAAAAGCCCCAGAAGAATGCGCTTTGCTACTTTACATAATGCTATAATGCATTAACTCATGTAATATGACTAGTGAAAGTTTATTTATTCATTTATTTCTGCCGCAGGCAAATACTGGATAAATGCTTACAATAGCAGGTTAGCAGGTGTTTCAGCTACAGCCATTAGTACCTCCTTGATGTACAGTAACTGTTCGACTGCTTGCTTCGTTCTAGCCCACGTGGAAATTGTCAAAGCCTTTAGTGATTTGCAGGAAAGAAAATAAGATTTTTAAGCTGTAGTATTTAGATCAGTAGAGGATTTGGTACATTCATGCTTGGATAATTCATTTCCCATAGATTATACCATATGCATAGTATATGTAATCTATATGTCAAGACCTTCTTAATCATTTTCACTACCCACTCATCTTCTCATTTATTTGTTTGGAAAAATAATGTGAGATGATGCTCAACGGCCTCACTAACTGCACCCTATGCTAATAAATTTTAGATACTTCTTCAGCAGTTCATTTTTATTATTTTGTATAATATACCTTCAGGCTACTGAGTGCATCTATAGGTTTCCTTCCCTCCATGATATGTCGTCTGGAGTGCTTAGCAGATCACTGAACTGAACTGATGTAAATGAGGCTTGAAATGTTAAACACAACTTGTAATATCAAAGGTTTTCATATCAAATAATTTTGTTCCTAGAGAATCCTAGGGAGATTAAGGATGCACATGGTGTCTAAAATGTCCACCAGTTACATGAAATATCCCAGCAGTAGATGCATAATTACCAGCTCACACTAGGAATACAAAGAAAACACAGCCAGTTTATCCAGCCCGTGTAAACAGACTGGGGAGTTTTTCTGGGAATTAGGTCCATATAAAACTTATTGAATCCAGAACCAAAAATAACTGCAGACATCTGTCTGATAGAAGCTTTTATGATCGGGCCTTGAGGTGGTATTTTCCTTACAACTACAGTCGCAACAGTTTTCTAAGCCCAGCTGAGAAGCAAAATGTGTAAGGCTGAGCTTTCAAACTAGCCTCTGTCAACTTATCTCAAAACCCTGTGAAATAAGTTTTTCATAACCTGTAATGCTAAACTGATTTTCAGGGTATGTTTATACTGCTGTTTTGCACTCAGTGTGGAAGAATTCCTGACTTGAGGTTATTGGGGGGAGGTAGTGGGGCAATATGTCATCTAAACAGACTTGAAAAGAAGGTTTCCTAAACCAGGACACTGGGGTTTCCCAGTTAATGAGAATCAAACGGAAACAATGCACTTGAAGTTCATTGCCACAGGAGGCGCTGTGGAGAAATAGGTAGAGTTAAGATACAGAATAAGAATGGCTAGCCACTGGCAAATCCAGAACAATGGTTCTGAACTGGGGGCATTTTTGCTCCTCAGAAAAGATCTGGCAATGTCTGGAGATATTTTTGCTTGTCACAGCTTGGGGTTGTTGGTGAGTGGGTCAGTGGCACCTGGCAGACTGAAGCCAAGCACGCTGCTGAATATCCTTCAATACACAGGACAGCTCCAACAACCAAGAGTTTTCCAGGCCTGTCAATATTGCTAAGTTTGAAAAACCTTGATACAGAATATTGAGGCAACTACCTCAGTGACTCAGAATAAGTGGAGCTTTAAGGATTGAATTGTTGAAATAATTATCTTAAAGTCTCTACTTGGCTATGTCAGTGGGGGACTGGTCTGTGACCAGAAATAAAGACACCTTTGTTTGAGCTAATCAAAATAAACATTCAAAGTCTATGGAGGCTCCTCAAGAGTGCAGGCCAAGATGGGCCAATCAATTGTATCTGGTGTTAATCCATCACAAGAGGCAATCATTCCCACAGGAACAGACACAGTGAGGTGACATTTCTGAGAACTAAAGTTACACCAAAGGCCATGATAATTCATTGCTGTTGTAACCTCATTCTGGCAAGTACCATTATTTAGTTAAGGTGTATGAAGTGTTGTGAGGACAGAAAATGCTATATAAATGCTAAGGATCATCATTACTGTTATCATCTTTCTGAGGAACTGCTTCTGTGAGTGATGTTACAGCACAAAAACACACACAGACATCACTTCATACCCATTTGTAGTTGTGAGGAGAGGTTACTATAATGAGTAATTCACATTGTGTCATCTCCTTTGCACTCCGAGTTAAAACAAATTAAATAAAGCTCAATTAGACAGTGTTTTATGCACTACAAAAATGCAGCTGATTTATATTCTGAGTAAATACAGGTTAGTTACTGGAGAAAGAATACTGAATAGGCTCCAGAATTATAAAATCAAAACTGAATTTCCATCACATTAAACACATGGATGTAAAGGATAAAATCCTTCTATATATTTAAATTTTTTCAATTGTTTTTTTTTTGGTATTGCATTTAAAACATAATAAATTTTAACATGTCTCCATTTTAGTGAATGGCTGTCATCTTATTATTTTCATGTTGCTAGAATTTCTTTTTAATTTTAATTGTGCAGAGAAGGATCTCTTAACACACTGTGGGAAAAAAATAAAAGAACAGCCGATAACGGAAGAAAAACCTTCTTAAAAAGGCCTAATAAAATCTAATTGTAAATCAATTGCTTATTTTGTAACTGCTGATATATTTGTAAATTGTTCTTAGGTCTAATTTTGCCATGGTAGTTACTTTCTAAAATGGCAAACTTGTCTTAGGATTTTGATTCAGGTGGAAACTGTCAAACTGTCAATGGATATCGTAGTAACATTTTGACTGTCATGCCCAAGGCAGTGTGGAAGGTACCTATACACTGTGGCACTGCTAATGATTCAATCATTGTGAGAACACAGGCAGACATGGTTTATGCTTGCACGTGTACACTGATTGTGTTTTTCTATTAGTTTTTTTCATTTTTTATAGGACGATGGAGGAACACCAGGTTGATCAACTGAATAAATTCCTGCTACTTTTTGCCCACGTTAAGTCAAACTCTTTGACCTACTCGCTCATGATTGCTTAAGGCACCTTTTCCACTGCTAGAGACAGGGAGATTTAAGTAAGGAATTTATGGCAGAAGCAAATTAATTTCTAAAAAGAAAGAAAATGTCTTCTATGTAAATGCTAAAAACACAGCATAGTTACACTCTTGTATTTCTATACATGCTGATTTTTCTACTCAGAGCCAACGTGCTCAGCATCTGCCTTCTCCTACTTTCCATGCTGGGTCACCCAACAGGCAGACGGAATATTACTTAGGGTACTGGCATCATTGCAGAGTACGCCATCTGAGTGGGGGGAAAAAAGTGGTGGGAGAAGAGGAGAGAGAAGGCAGTTCTGATGAACTTATATAGAGTTTTGCAATCAAAAAAGCTGGAAAGCTATTTTAATTTCCACCTACATGTAAGTTCCGAGTTTAGGTTTTGTTTTCTCTTATTTTGAATTATGTATAGCTGTTGGCAACATAGTCGTTCCCTGATTAGAACCACTAAGGTCTGAATCTGTTCCTGCCTCCATCTTCCAACACTCAAACATGACCAAGGAAAAAGTAGAGACCAAGTGACAGGTAGGGATGGAGATCAAAACTGAAGTGGATGATCAAGTCAGGAAGACCTGGGAACAATGAACCACAATTCTTCAGCATTCACATTGGCCCATTATTTAATTGCTATACCTAACCCGAAAATTCCGAAGTCCTTGGAGAGGGTCCCATTTTTCCAAAGAAGAGATCTAGAAAAGGAATGTTTGGAGCTAGTGTGGACCTGTACACTTTTTGACCTATATTTGAAAACATGTAATGTTTGCTTATATTTACTAATTTGGTTGTACCTACCTACCTATCTAAACATGTACCTAAAGATTACATGTTTTAAAATAGTTTATTTAGGTATATTTGCATACTGTATCATTCACCTTTTTACAATGTATAATGAATGGTTTTTAGTATATTCAGAATTTCAGTAAGAAACTTGCGGCCTTTGGCTATCGCCTCTACTGCCCATCACCACCTCTAGCCCCAGGCAATAGGTTTTCTGTCCCTATAGATTACCCTGTTCTGGTTATTTTACATGCATAGAATCATACAATATGTGGTCTTTTGTGACTGGTTTATTGCACCTAGCATGACATTTTCAAAGTTCAGCTATATTAATTAGTACTCTGTTCCTTTTTACGGCTTAGTAACATTCCATTGTATGGATATGGCACTTTTGATTATCCGTTACTCAGTTGATGGACATTTGTATTGTTTCCACCTTCTTGCTATTACGCATACTGCTGTTTAAACATTCATGTAAAGTTTTTGTGTGGACACATACCTACAATTAGATATTTTTTTTAAATATTAATTTAGTAATTTTCCATACTTTGACATTTCCTGAAACATCCTCATTCAGTTCTTTCCAAGTATCTTCAACAGTAATAAAGTCACCTTTGGACTTGCTTAACAGTTTTCCAGAACCCACTGTTTTTGCTTCATTCTAATCTCTTGGAAATTAAGAGCTTTTATGTATAATGCTTTTTGTATAATGTATCTTATATAATGATCTCGGTAATTTTATTGCAGTCCACAAGAGCTCTTTCACATAACTTCTTTGCTTGTTTTCCCATTCATACAGAAAGGTCATATATATGATCTCCAAGATGTAGCCATTTACTCTATTGCTGTTGAAAGGAAATTTAAAAGATTCACTTACAATGGAATGTAACACAGGTGTGAGGCCAGACCACAAGATTACTAATTTTGCGTTAAATTATTATTTCATTATTTCCCTGGTCTCCTCTTTGATTTCTGTAAGAATCTGAAAGTTCCTTTGATTGAGATCATACCTGGAGAGTGTGTTTTACATTTCCTTTTTACACGTGCTGTTTTTCTGACTGTGGTGCTTAATATCTCCAGATATCCACATGGTTGGATCCCTCACTCACTGAACTTTCATTTTATTTTACAGAGGTCATCATATCTAAAATTGTAACTACATACTTCTTAAAATAAAATAAAATAAAATAAAATAAAATAAAATAAAATAAATCTTGTTTTTCTTTTTCTAAATTCTTTTTTAAGTAATCTCTACACCCAAAATCGGGTTCAAACTCATGATCCTGAGATCAAGAGTCACATGTTCTCCAACTGAGCTGAGCCAGACAGAAGACTCTGCTGTTTCTGTTTTATTTTTATCCTTAGAATTTGTGATAATCTAGCTGATATATTTTCTGATTTGGTTTAGTTATTATTTATCTTGACCACCAGACTATAAGCTCCTTGAGAAGCAAAGATTTTTAGATTGTGTTCATGGCTAAAACACAACATCTAGAAATTATGCCTTGCACTTAATAGGCACTCAATATTAGCTGAATGAATAAAATAGTTGTTGAGTAAATTATCCTACTGCTCAAAAATTAACTGATAGAGACAGCTACCCATGATGTGAGAGTATAACAAATCAGATTTGTTGATTCCCTCTTTGGTAATAATTTGGGGGGATAATATGCCCTTTTTAATTTGGCATATATTAGTTTTTAAAGTGTATCATCTTATTTAACCTTTTATTACTGTAAAATATTCACCTTTGGACAACAAAATAAAAATATAAAGCTCAATGATCCATCACAAAGTGAATACTGATAGAACTGTCTCCCTGGTGAAGCAATACTACATTTCCTGGAAGGCCCCCTATGCTTTCTTTCAATCATATGCCCTTCCTCCCGGTTCAAAGATAATCAATCTCCAGACATTTTTAGTACTCATATCCTTGCTTTCATTTATGGTTTTCCCACCAATCATTCTCTGAGCACTATGATTTTGCCTCTTTTAATTTTTTATTAGTGAAATAATAAAGAATGCATTCTTTTATATCCATCTTACTCTGTGTAGCTGTAGTGCATTTATTTTCATTACTGTATTATACCACATTGGGAGAATTTACCACTATTTATCCACTCTACTGCTGTTTGACATTTTTGTCACTTTCAGTCTGGAACCATTACAAATAATACTGCTATGAACCTTCTTATACATCTTTTCTATGTATATCTGTATTCATTTCAGCTGGGTATGTCAACTTGGATATTTCTGATCGGATCATATAAAATTGCCATGTGTAAGGAATTATTGTCAATTTTATGTGGTTTAAGCTAATATCTAAGAGTGACATTTCAAGCAGTCCGTGTTTCCAACTCTAGTTTCTCAAAGGTGTGCTAACCTATGTATGTGCAGCACACCTATGTGTAGGGAAGCCATACATGGCCGTGTATGAGAAGTTCCAGGTGCTACACATCCTCACCAGTACTTGGTATCCTCAGCCTTTTATTTTTAGGCATTATGCTGGGTGTGTAGTCATATCACTTTGTGGTTTTCATTTGTATAACCCTGATAACTAAGGATCCTGTATGCAATTTACATATGCGTATTAGGCATTTGGTTGTCTTTTTGTGTGTGTGTGTGTGAAGTGACTGTTCAAGTACTTATCTTTTGTTTTTCTATTGTATTATCTCTCTTTTCCCATTTGTAGGAATTCTTTGTATATGCCACTCTGTGGCTTCAGTTTTCACAGGTTTAATTCTGTGATTTAATATACCAGTGTTCCTAATGTACATGCTATCTAATTACCGATGTTCTTCATATTTATGCCTAGAGTGTCTCTTAAATTCTTTTTTTCCTTACACCAAATTTTATATTCTAGAAACATTATTGTTTTGTCTTTCTTTTTTATTGTTTTATCTTTCATAATTGAAGCTGCAATTCATCTGGGATTACTTTCTGTGTATGATATGATGTGGGGTCACTTTTTCGTTTTCTTATGTGCATTTCCAATCGAGTCAGCAACATTTATTGAAAGACTGTACATATCCCACTCTGCAGTACCAATCTTGTCATAGATCAGAAATTATGGGTGAAACTGTGGAATTTGTGTTTCATGTCTCAGTTTGATTATGTTTACAGAAACACCGTTCTGTCTTAATTATTATGTCTTTATAATAAAGTCTTGATATTGGGTGGAGTAAATACTCCAGATTTTTCTTTTCCAAATTGTACTGGTTATTCTTGGCCCCCAGCTTTTCCACATGCATTTACTATCAATATGTAAAGTTGCACCATCCGCAAAAGAAAAATTTTAAAACCTCCATTCATTTATTTAGGTCATCTCTAACTTCTCTCAATAATATTTTAGTTTCATTTGTAGGGTTATGCACAGCTTTCATCAGTTTTATTCTTAGGTGGTTTGCTTTTCTGATACTTTCATAAATGGTGTGATTCTATAAAATTCATTGTCCAATTTCCTGTTTAATATAATTGATAGTTAATTTTATATTGACCTTATCAATTCTAGCATTTTCAATGCAACTCTTTTGCACTTCTCATATAGATAATCATATTGTCTGCAAATAGTTTTATTTCTTGGTTCCTCGGCATTACTTCATTCTCTTTCTTTTTTTCCTAGATTTATTATATTAGCTATAACCTTCAGTGCAAAATTGAACAGAAGTTATTTTATTAGGCATACTTGTCTTGCACTCAATCTCAAAGGGAAACCATGTAATATTTTACATTAAAAGTGATGTTGGGGGGCACCTGGGTGGCTCAGTCGGTTAAGCATCTGGACTTTGGCTCGGCTCATGATCTCGCAGTTGTGGATTCAAGCCCCATGGCTCCGTGCTGACAGCTCAGATCCTGGAGCCTGTTTCAGATTTTGTGTCTCCCTCTCTCTCTGCCCCTTCCCTGCTCTCACTCTGTCTCTCTCTGTCTCAAAAATAAATAAACGTTTAAAAAAATGATGATGGTTGTGATTTATTTTATTTTTTGGGGAGTAACTTTTAGAAAATCAGGGAAATCCTTTTTTTCTTCCTAGTTTGCTTATCTTTTTATCAATAAAGAATAGTATATTTTATGAAAATTTTTCAGCATCTTTAGGAAAATTACATAATAGTTTTCCTTTTTCCTGTTAGTATGTGGTATTACACTAATTTTCAAATATCAAACAAATCCTGCATTTATGGCATAAGCCTATTTAGGATGCATTATTAGTTTTTAAATTCTGGGATTTGGTTTATTAATAATATGGTTTGGATATTTTCATCTAAGTTCGTAAGTTATATTGGCCATTAATTTTTTCTTATAATGATATTTTCAGGTTTTTGGTTTCAAGATTATTTGTGCTGGACACATAAAATTGCTCCTTTTTTAGGAAAGATTTTGTGTTAGACTGGCATCATTTCTTTTTGCAATGTTTGCTAGAACTTCCTGGGCCTGATGTTGTATTTTTTGGCAAGGTTTTAATTTATGAATTGATTTTTTTTTTTTTACTAATTACAGGTATGCTTAGATTTTTAATTTATTCTTATGTAATTCTTTTGTGGATTTGTCTAATCTAAACATTTATATTTATTGGCATAAAATTATCGTAATCTCTAGTTATCTTCTCAATATCTGTAGCTATGCCGTATTGACTCAGGTTTTTTTTCTCCTGAAATTGTTTATTTGTGTGTCTTTTTTGTCTTTTTTTTTTCTTTTTAGTTAGTCCAAGAAGTTTATCAATTTTATGACTCCTTCCAAAGATAGAGCTTTCAGCATTGTTTATTTTCTATTTAATTTGATTTTATTCTTTTTTCCCCCTCATTGTCCTATTGTATAGTCAATATGTTGTTACTTTTTAAATCCTGGGAAAGCTCTTTTCAGCATGTTTTCTTTTCTAATAAATACACTTAATGGCACAAATTACCATCTAAGAATGGTCTTTGCTGCAGTTTATACATTTTTTTAAATAGAATTTTCGTTATCAGTCAATTCAAAATATCTTAATTCTGTTACTGATTTCTTCTTTGACCCAAATAGATTGTCATAAGGATATATTTAAAACTTCCAACTTATGTGAACATTTTTCTAGTTGAATTTTTGCAATCTTTTATAGCTAATTTCTTCATGGTCAAAGAACACATTCTGCATGATTTCAGTTGTTTTGTTGAGATTTTCTTGGTGACCCAGCAAACAGTCCATTTGTAAATGTTTGACATGCATTGAAAAGAACATGCAGTAGTAGTATACTACTGGGAGTAGTATACTATATATATATATATATATATATATATATATATATATATACACTTATTAGATCATTTGCTCATCATGTTCTTCAAACTTTTTATATTCCTATTGATTTTTAATATCCACCTTCAATATTTAGGTTTAAATATAAAATTATGTTAAGTATTTTGTTCTACTATTTTATTCTCATGTGTCCTTTTTTTCCTGGCTCGTTTTCAATTTATTGGAAATTTTGGATTATTTCATTTCATTCTATTATTTGTGAAACTATATACCCTTTTATAATTCTTTTACTGGTTACCCTAGAAACTGTAACTTCTATGTTTCATTTACCAAAGTCTAAAATTAATCACTTGTTGCCTTATTCTTTAACTCCATTTATTGTTTAACACCATTTCATTTTATGTGTATGTATGTGTTTAAACACAATGAGACATGACATATTACTATTATTTTATTATTTTTAGTCTTTGGTGTTTTATTATTAAGTAGCATTAGCATTATTATTATATAGTCAGTATACATTAACCTTTACCCTCGTATTTGTCATTCTATTGCTCTTATTTTTTCTACATATTGGGAGGGATCATTTTTATTTGGAGTTACTTTTACTTGGCATGAAGAATACCCTGTAAGATTTCCTTTAGCATGGGAATGTTGGTGACAAATTCCCTCAATTTTCATTTGTCTGAAAATATCTATTTCTGTTATATAATCTTGAAGGATATTTTTTTTCTTTCTATAGAACTCTAGTTTGATAATTATTTTCTCTTGACACTTTATAGTATATCTTCTAGTCATACCATAATGTTGAAAAGTCAGATGTGAGTCTTTTATTTGCTTCTCTGAAGGGGATCTGTCTTTTTTATGTGGCTGCTTTACTCTTTTTCTTTGTTTTTAGTTTGCAACAGTTTTATGTTATGTGCCTAGGCATGGATTAGTTTTTGTGTATTTTTCTTGACATTCATAGAAATTTTTAAATCTGAGGCTTGATGTCTTTCATCAATTTTGGAAATTTCTCATTATCTCCTTACATACATACTATTTCTCTGCTAATCCTTTGTTTCTTTTCTTGTTGGGACTCAAACTGCATGCATTCATGTTAGGCCTTCACATCATATCCTCTATCTTTGACACTTCCTTGTAATTCTCCAAACTCTTCTCTGTTTGTGGCTTACTCTGGACATTTTCTTATACATTCTTAGTTGATTAAGTCTCTTTTTGTCTGTGTCTAATCTGCTGATAAATTTACCCAATGAGTACTTAATAATCGTTATTGTATTTTTAAAGTATCATTTTTTCTTCATTTCCATAATTTTAGCATTTTTAAAAAATTTATTCATCACAGAAAAAAGGTTAATTTAAATCTACATCACATAACTTCAGTCTCTGCAGTTGCAATGAAACTGTTTTTATTATCTTTGTGTTGACTGTTATTAATATTTTAAGTTATTTGTGCTAGTTTTATTTATGTTATCTTATAACTTTGTGTGCCATTTTTAAACACATATACTGAATGAGGGCCTGGTGGCTTGGTCGGTTCAGTGTCAGAGTCTTGGTTACGGCTCAGGTCATAATCTCCTGATACATGAATTTAGCAAAGTTGCAGGATACAAAATCAATGTACAGAAATCAGTTGCATTCTTATACACTAACAATGAAGCAACAGAAAGACAAATAAAGAAACTGATCCCATTCACAATTGCACCAAGAAGCATAAAATACCTAGGAATAAATCTAACCAAAGATGTAAAAGATCTGTATGCTGAAAACTATAGAAAGCTTATGAAGGAAATTGAAGAAGATATAAAGAAATGGAAAGACATTCCCTGCTCATGGATTGGAAGAATAAATGTTGTCAAAATGTCAATACTACCCAAAGCTATCTACACATTCAATGCAATCCCAATCAAAATTGCACCAGCATTCTTCTCGAAACTAGAAAAAGCTATCCTAAAATTCATATGGAACCACAAAAGGCCCCGAATAGCCAAAGTAATTTTGAAGAAGAAGACCAAAGCAGGAGGCATCACAATCCAAGACTTTAGCCTCTACTACAAAGTTGTAATCATCAAGACAGCATGGTATTGGCACAAAAACAGACACATAGACCAATGGAATAGAATAGAAACCCCAGAACTAGACCCACAAATGTATGGTCAACTAATCTTTGACAAAGCAGGAAAGAATATCCAAGGGAAAAAAGACAGTCTGTTTAACAAATGGTGCTGGGAGAGCTGGACAGCAACATGCAGAAGGTTGAAACTAGACCACTTTCTCACACCATTCACAAAAATAAACTCAAAATGGATAAAGGACCTGAATGTGAGACAGGAAACCATCAAAACCTTAGAGGAGAAAGCAGGAAAAGACCTCTCTGACCTCAGCTGTAGCAATTTCTTACTTGACACATCCCCAAAGGCAAGGGAATTAAAAGCAAAAATGAACTACTGGGACCTTATGAAGATAAAAAGCTTCTGCACAGCAAAGGAAACAACCAACAAAACTAAAAGGCAACCAACGGAATGGGAAAAGATATTTGCAAATGACATATCGGACAAAGGGCTAGTATCCAAAATCTATAAAGAGCTCACCAAACTCCACACCCGAAAAACAAATAACCCAGTGAAGAGATTGGCAGAAAACATGAATAGACACTTCTCTAAAGAAGACATCCGGATGGCCAACAGGCACATGAAAAGATGTTCAACGTCGCTCCTCATCAGGGAAATACAAATCAAAACCACATTCAAATATCACCTCACGCCAGTCAGAGTGGCCAAAATGAACAAATCAGGAGACTATAGATGCTGGCGAGGATGTGGAGAAACGGGAACCCTCTTGCACTGTTGGTAGGAATGCAAATTGGTGCAGCCACTCTGGAAAACAGTGTGGAGGTTCCTCAAAAAATTAAAAATAGACCTACCCTATGACCCAGCAATAGCACTGCTAGGAATTTACCCAAGGGATACAGGAGTACTGATGCATAGGGGCAATTGTATCCCAATGTTTATAGCAGCACTCTCAACAATAGCCAAATCATGGAAAGAGCCTAAATGTCCATCAACTGATGAATGGATAAAAAAATTGTGGTTTATATACACAATGGAGTACTACATGGCAATGAGAAAGAATGAAATATGGCCCTTTGTAGCAACAAGGATGGAACTGGAGAGTGTGATGCTAAGTGAAATAAGCCATACAGAGAAAGACAGATACCATATGGTTTCACTTTTATGTGGATCCTAAGAAACTTAACAGAAACCCATGGGGGAGGGGAAGGGGAAAAAAAAAAAGAGGTTAGAGTGGGAGAGAGCCAAAGCATAAGAGACTCTTAAAAACTGAAAACAAACTGAGGGTTGATGGGGGGTGGGAGGGAGGGGAGGGTGGGTGATGGGTATTGAGGAGGGCACCTTTTGGGATGAGCACTGGGTGTTGTATGGAAACCAATTTGACAATAAACTTCATATATTGAAAAAAACTGATTAAATAGCTAATCTTAGCAGTTAGGCAAGACAGAAAAGCAGTATGGTTCATATGTCTGCTGATTAAGAAAATACATACACAGAGACACACATACATCACATATATACATATAAAATACATATACTTGAAATCAAATAAGATTTTTGTTTTGTAACATGTAATACTATATATTTTCCTATTAAATTTTATTATTTAATTACAAATTTACAAGCAGATGCTGAAAGGTGCATGAATCATGCACAGTATTGATTGCATTTTCAGTGCTTTTTTCTCTTCTGTTGTATTAAAACAGAAAGCAGTTTATTACTTCTATCCACAATTAAAATGTAATTATCTTTTGGGTAACTGGCAATAAAGCTATATACTCATTTGCTAAAAGATAAAATTCTAGCAGATATTTTTGCATTTCCCCCCTTTTTCCAGTGACCCAACCTAATCCTCCCAAATATTACTAAAAACTTGCATTATTTTCAAGCCTCTTATTCAAAACCTCATAAAACAGTGGGAAATGGAATTGAGGCAGGGGTGGAATGATGTACGGTAAAATTCAGGTATCATAAGTATTGCTTTATGGTGGTAACAATAGACAATCAAGTTTAAAATTAATTTAAGCATATATAATTTATCTGGATTGAAATAAACCTATAGAAGGAGGTCTTCCAAAGAGCTTTATGAGGCTGAGAGAAATCAGTGCATCTTTAAAGCTTTGACAGGGACCTATTTTTCCCTTTTATTACTTTTTAGCTATGTAACCTGTTAGAAGCTACTCATTTCTTTGTCTGTCTGTAAAGTAATGATAATAACAATTCTACTTCTCGGTGTTGTTATCTGAGGATTGACTCACAACATATAAAAGCTTAGAAGAGCAAAGAGAACATAGTACATGCTGAGTAATGTTGCATAGCATCACCATCATCACTAAAATGCAGACAACATGAAGATTTCACCATGGCTTCAGAAAGCCTGAGAAGATCAGAAACATCAGAGGACTCTGTTTTATATGAATATTATACTATATATAAAATAATGGATATCAAAAGTCTCCTTCCTGCTATCCATTGTGAAGAAGTCATTTTTGTGATCTCTACAGAATTCCTTTGAAACAAGGTAGACATGTTACACTGCTCACTCCCAGTGAGTCTGCTGGCTTCATGGGGATGCAATACTCTACAGGATTTGTTTTGATCTTCTCTAAGTAACTTCAGGATCCACAGAAGTTCTTGAAAGATGAAGGAGGATAATGCTTTAAATATTCATTGTCTGGCCTATAAACACAATTTGTACTATATTGTAGGTTAGTAAGTCATATTATGAGTTAATGAATATGACTCAGTGAGGAGTAAGTGACTTACAAATGAATTTTGTATCATATCTTACTCAGAAATTAGGTACTCCCCATATAAGTATAAATTTAAATTTACTTCTTTTTCATATTTGGTTGCCTCCTTTTTGCCTACATGAATGTAGTCTGACTTGTGTCAGGGACTCAACATGTCACTTTTAATAGAAAAATAATTGACAAATGTTTTCTATAAAGAGTCAGATAATGAACATGTTCACTTTTATGGGCCAGAGGATCTCTGCCAAAACTATTCAAGTCTAATCTTGAGGCACAAAAGTGGTTATAGATAATATGTAAACAAATAGGCACGTCAATGTTACAATAAATCCTTACTTATGAAAACAGGTGGGTGCCTAGATTTGACCCAAGGACCATAGTTTACCAACCCCTGAAAAGAAACATAAGGTCAAGCTTTTCTAGCATGGCCTAGAAACTTCTTTGGCTTTAATATTGTTCTGATTTACAGCAGTGATTTGGGAAAAATGAAAATTTCTTTAGTTTATATAATGGGAGGCCTGTATCTCAGTCACTCCTACAAAGGGAATGCCTTCCTTTCGATTAACCATAGTTTGAAGCCTTCATGTGGGTTTCTTTTATGGCTAGCACTGTGAGATATTTATTATTTATTTAAAGAATGCAATCTTGTGACTAAAGAATGTATGCATTATTCAAACTGTAATAATTTTTTTTAAGTCTCTGGTATATAAAGATACCTTGAGTGTAAGTGTATTTGAAAAGAATTCTTTCTCTCACATTGTTATGCAGACATCCTTGAGCTGTAACACGATTTGCACATCTGATTCTTTTCAGTATTTTCTCACCAACGCTTTTATGAAAAATACTCTGTTATTTTACAGATAATTTGAAAACTACCATACTTCATATTGTAGGGACTACAGTGTGACATTATCAGGACTATAAAGCAATTTTATCAAGAGGGATAAAGGAAAAGAACTACTCTGTTTTTTTCTTTCTTTCCCTTTACTTTTTTTCCCCCCAATAGCAAAGCAGAGAGGAAATTCTGAAAAAATGAAATTATCCTTTCAACTTTGGCTCTTGAGCTTAATTTTTTTTTCTTTCTCTTGAAAGACATGATTTCATACCATTTGATAATACTGAGATAGGTATGTTTTACTTAATAATGGGGACAAAGGACTGAAGCTCAAATCCTACGCATAATTTAAATTTTGACATTGACTTTCCATCTGGACTGGGAAAAAAATTAGCTTCTCCCTTAACTTGTACTTACCTATCTTGTTACAATATAATGAAAAGTAATTAGTCAGTGTAAGCAAAACACTTGGAAGATGAGAATGCCTTGTAAGTGCTAGATAATATTAAAGATGTCACTGTTGGAATGAGTGACTCCTGCCAAAATACTTTTAGGAAGAATATTACCTTGTATTTAAAGCCCTAATTTAATTTTCACTAAAATGTTATTGCTTTTTTTGTTAAATAGATTGAATAACCATAAAGTCTTTGATCAAATTAACGCTACCATGGATGGATTATTATCACATTTTGGTTGGAACATACACTATGTATTGATCTTAGTGATGTTTTATTCATGTTAGAATTTATGTCAATACAAGCCATTTGGACAGATGGAGAGTCATATACTTAACTACAGAATTTAACTACCTGTCCTTGTTTCTTTAATTTCTGCATTTCATTAAAGAACCGTTTTTATTAGTAAATCTAAGAATTAATGAGCTTGATGCTCACTTACATCACTGGGCTTTCCAGTGACACTTTCTATATCACCTGCAGATTAGCCTTCTGGGCACACAGAGTCATTCTCCTCTCCCCAGAATCTTTACATGAAACCTGCTTTGACATTAGTCATAGCAGACCAGAATTTAATGATTTTCAAGTACTGGTAAATAAAACTGCATAGATTGGCTCAAATTTGTGAATAGTGCAAAAACAAACATTAATATAATTAATGGTGAGTAGTTTTTCTACCTTTCTTGCAGATAAATCCTGCCTCATATCTGTTTAAAATAAAGATATGTTAATTGGCATGTTGTAACTGACTTTCACTTCTTTTAATATGCAGTGATATAACAAACTCTCTATGAACTTAACTATCTGTAGGTTGGGTTTTGTGTTTCTTCAATCATCTAAAAATTAGTGGATAAAATCAAGAATATGCCCCCTCACCCCCTAATGAAGTATAGAGAATATAAATAGCTTCTTTGGGTCTGGTAGCATTCAGTATATACTGTTTTTTAAATGCTGCCTTAATCCAATTGTGAGGCTGGCTAGAGACCTGGCAATTCTTCTTGAGCAGCTAGGTTCATACCCCAGCTGCCTCCCTTATCAGGCTCTCACAGCCCTGGCCATTATACATCCACCCAGAACCAGGTACCCGATAACCACAGACAACCCTTACATGCTGGACCTCGCTGAAATTATTCAAATTAGCCAATCAAAGTCCTGCTTACCCTGCTGTGTCATTCTTTGCCCTGGAAACCACAGTAAAGATGCTTGCCCACAGTTCCTCCTTCCTCTGTCTGTAATGGAACCCAGGGATCCTCTGTCTGCCACCTACCACCCACAAGTGTGGCCTGTATGCTCAACCTTGGGAACTATGAGTAGAATTAACTACCTTTTCAATGGCAGTCATTTCCTGATCTATGTATGAGCCTTGCCATTCCTACATAATAAGCCTATTAAAGCAAACTGGAATTATTTTGTTTTGCTTTTTCATTGTATCTTTCTCTCTCTCCATCCTTCTCTCCTTCCTTCCTCCCTCCCTCTTTTCCTCTGTTCCTTTCTATTTCTCTCCCTCTCTCCATCCCTTCATTCTTCCTTTCCTTCTTCCCTCCCTACCATTCTTCCTTCCAACAAGTACACATCTGTGCTCTCTGACTTAAAGATGCTTTCTTATAATTTGTACTTGACAACTCTGATATTTGCTACATTTTAAAACTAAGACCAGAGTAATAACAGAAATATCAAGCAGTAGGCCACATGGAGGATTCATCAGGCATTTTTATGATACCAAGAATAGGGCCATGTAGAAGAGATATTTCATCTAAGTAGGCAGTGAAGGGCTGGCCAGCCCACTGAAGCCAACTCAAGTAGATTCATGAATGTTGTTGATGACCTGCCTTCTGTTTTCAAGGTGCTTCCTGATGCCTCCCATGCCACCATGCCCCTGGCTCCCAGTCACTCCTGTCATGGAGCACACAAACTGTAATTATGTCATTGTGATAAGTGGGTCTCATTCATGCAAAATGAGAAAATAGATAAGATGCTAATGTTACAAAAGGAATTCAGTTTATGGAGGTAGACTCGGCCTTTAGTGCTTATCTTAGTTGTTATTTTCTCTGAAAGACCTTCCCCAACTTCTCCTGCTGTTATGTATAGAATAGACTGAGTAGATTATTAGAGATTGCTGTTAATGGTTTTGGGGGAAGAGCCACGGAGCAAAGCACCATTTTGATTAGATCATACCAATGATGGCTTATCACTGGTGATACTGAATTTGATCACCTGGCTGAAGTAGGATTTGCTAGGTTTCTCTACTGTGAAATTGCTCTTATTTTCCTTCTTTCCAGACTGTATTCTTTGGAAAGAAGTCACTATACAGAGTCTACATGTTAGGAACAGGGAGTTATGGTCCAATGCCTTGAGAGTGGAATATCGACATAAATTGTTTATAATTATTATGAATGAGAGATTTGTCTCTTTTCCCCATTTATTTATTTATTCAATAACTTATATCAGCACAAACTTATGTAAATTTACGGATATTTTATACTTTAGGTCAGATTCTAATTTATGCTTTATCTTATCTTATTACTCAAATAGTTTCAGCTTTGGCCACTGAATGTTATTTCATTTGACTGCTATGTCCCTTTAATGTACCTCCTTCATTGTGGGAGCTGTTTTGTTTTGGTTTTATTTTCAGTTTGGTTTTTAGCACTATCTTACCATCTTACATCACAGGGTGCTCCAAGCTCATCTTGTACATTTTTTGACCCAGTCCTAGAATCAGTCTTTTCTCCATGGAGGCCTCATTCTTTTTACTGGAGAATAGTATTTGAAATCAAGACCTTGATACTAGTGTGTTCATTGCTACTGAGGTGTCATTGCTTCTAAGCTTGACAAAACAATGAAGTATATGTGAGTATACTAACAAGAGTATATAGACATATTTATAAGTATTTCCATATTTAACCATCTGTAATTATATTAACCTAAACATAAATTCATATTAATATCTCCAAGTGTAATCCATTACTATCTAGGTCATTTTAGACTTCTCGCTTTGCTTATCTGTAACTTCCCATTTCAACAGTGAGAAACCTGACTCTCACCATTTGCCATCCACTTTCTCAATTGTTCCATTTCAGGATTCATGGGTAATAGCTTCAGAATCACTGAGTCATAAATCTGAGGGAATCAAGCTTACCAACTAGAGTACAGTGCTTATGTAGTTCATTTTGACATTAATCTTACAGACTCCACTCATTCCCAGTGTTACTTAGGTCAGCACCTTTTCTCCCACAGTCTTCAGTGAGATTATTTTATAGGCTTGTAAATACACTTACATTGTTTTATCACATTTTGATTTCCACCCTGGAATCCCCTGCACACCTAAATGATTTTTTTAAAAAACTGCGAATGTGCCACTCCTCAGGCTATTACGTTCTATGAGTTTTGACTGATGCGGTGTCATATATATATAGAGTATCTTATAGATACCATACTTAGAGTATCATACTGTCCTAAAAATTCCCTTGTGCTTCACCTATTCAACAAACCCCCACACCTTGAGTCTCTAGCAATCGCAGACCTTTGTACCATTGCTCTAGTTTTATCTTTTTCAGAATGTCATACAGTTAGGACCATGTAATTTGTAGAATTTTCAGATTGTCTTCTTTCACTTAGAACCATTAAAAATGAAAATAACCAATAAAAATAAAATAACAGTCTTCTTTTCTTTATTAGATCCAAGCTTCTTACCTTTAATATTTTCCTTCTGCCTGAAAAAAAAAAAAAAAAAAAAAAAAAAAAAACTTTTTTTTTTTTTTTCTACAGAGCAAATCTGTTTGAGTTGGTTTTTTTCTATTTTAAAAAAAAAAAAAAAAAAAAAAAAAAAAAAAACACTTCTTTTAAGATTTCCTACAGAGCAAGTCTGTTAGAGATGGATTCTCTCAATTTTTGTTTGTCCAAGAAAGTGTTTACCCTTTACTTTTGAAGGACAATTTTGTTGGATATAAAATTCCAGATTGGTGGTTTCTTTCTTTTAATACTTTAAATATTTCACTCTATTGTCTCTTTCTTTGCATGCTTCTAATGAGAAGTCTATTAAATCCTCTGTAGGTAAATTATCTGTAAGATACTTAGCCTCCCCTGGCATCCTTCAAAATTGTCTCCTTTTTCTCTTTGTCTTTGGTTTTCTGAAATTTGAATATAATATTCCTAAATGTAAATGTCTGGGTATTTATTCTGCTTGATTTGTGAGCTTCCTTCATCTGTGCTTTGGTGTCTTGCATTGATTTTGGAAAATTCTTAACCATAATTTCTTCAAATACTTCTTCTGTTCTGTTCTCTCTTCTCCCTGGTATTCCAACTATATGTATGCTCATCTTGTGAAGTTTTCCAACAGTTCTTGGACTCCTGTTTTATTTTTTATTATTATTATTTTTCTCTTTCCATTTGAAAACTTTCTTATTTATCTTCAAACTTATGGATTGTTTCCCTGATCATGTGTAGTCCACTGATGAGACAGTCAAAGCCACCTTTCATCTATGTTACAGTATTTTTTAATTCTACTATTTATTTTTGACACTTTCTTAGAGTTTCTACCTCTCTTATTATATTGACCATTGTTTTTACATGTTGTCTACTTTTCCATTAGAGTTATTAATATATTGATCATAGCTACTTTAAATTCTCTGTCTGATAATATCAAAATTTTTATCATATCTGAGTTTTGTTCTCATGTTTTGTCTCTTCAGACTGTGTTTTTTCTTACCTTTTAGCATACCTTTTAAGTAATTGGAATTGAGATAAATATATTCTTACTGTTAGGTTTTATATTAATCTGAATAGGAGTTGGCCTGTGCTTTATGTTTGTTGCAACTATAGGTGCCAGAGGCTTTAAATTTCTCTGGAGGACTTGTCTTTCACTCCCATGTTGTCTTTGGATTTCCCTAAGAACTTTTCCTTGGATAAAGTCTGTGTCCTACAGCTCTTTCAGCTTTAATTCACTGTTATTACCCTGGAGCTTTGTTCATGTGGTGATAAGGTATAGGAGAAGGGAAGCATTCCATAATTTATGAATCTCAATTTTCTAATGGTCATGTGTCCCTGGGCTGTGACCTTCACAAAGTATTTTTAGATCCCTAACTCAACCCCTCCAGGGGTTTGATTTGGAGAAGTGTTATTCCCTACTTTGGATAAGGTTCTAGTAAAGTATTTTCTCTGGATGGTAGACCTTTATTATGGAGAATGATCTGGGTATATTTCCCAATGGATACTCTTCCCTTTCCCAGCCAGACTCATGAGGGAATCTTTCTTGGCTCTTCAACATGAGAACCTGGTGGGGTTCCTGGAGATAAAGCCCATGAATGAGTGGAGAGTCTCTGAATGTGGCCTCCAGGATTTTCTCACTGTCAAGTGCATCCATGCTTAGCCTCCAAAAGTTTCTTACAATTACCATTTAAGAATTCCTGCTAGTTTATGGATCCAGCAGCTTCTGCTCCAGTTAAAGATCCTGGTTATGCCTTTAGGGATTTTCCTTTCTTTGTATATATTGCCATGGGGGTTTGCCTTGGAACCTCAGTTCTAATGGATACAAGAAAAAACAATGGTTTACAGTTTATTCAGCTTTTCTTTTTTGTTTGTTTTAATAATGGCAGTGATAACTTCCAAGGTCTTTACATGTCACAGCTAGAACTTGAATTTGAATAATATTTTTATGATATACTGTTAAGTGAAAGAGAAGCATGTTATGAAACATGATATAAAGTGTAAGTTTTTAGTATTTACATGCATGCATATATAATGAAAAAAAAACACCAAAATATTAACAATTCTTATTTCAGAATTTGGGGAAGAAAGGTTATTTTATGTTATTTTCATCTCCTTCTTTCACTGAGTTATCTCAAGTTTCTACAACAAATTATATCATTTTGACAACATATTATTTTTATCTTTTTATTATGAAATATTTTAAACATTATAAAGAAAGTAATAGACAGCTAATTATCCTTTTTTTTAACGTTTATTTATTTTTGAGACAGAGACAGAGCATGAGCGGGGGAGGGGCAGAGACAGAGGGAGACACAGAATCCAAAGGAGGCTCCAGGCTCTGAGCTGTCAGCACCAGAGCTCGACACGGGGCTCGAACTCACAGACTGTGAGATCATGACCTGAGCTGAAGTCGGATGCTTAACCAACTGAGCCACCCAGGTGCCCCTAATTATCCTTCTTTAGAGGAAGTGTTTGTCCTGGTTTGTGTTTTAAAAATTTACAAATATGGTATTTAGTATATGTATTGTTCTACAACTCACAAATTCCAGTTTAAGATCTGGATCCCTATGATCCAGGAATTTCTCTTCTACATATTCTTGAGCTATTCCCCTATGATAATAAAGCAGGTTTAAAAATAAAATTTATTTTGTAGTATAACAGGGCAAAAAATAAAAATTGAAAACAGCCTAAATTTCCACCAATTAGAGAATAGGGAACAAATTAGCACATTCATACAAATTCTGTAGAAAAATTCTGTAGAAAAATTAAAATAGTTGCATTAGATCTACATGTTATCAACATAACTAAATCTCCCATAACATTATAGTGAATAAACAATTTATAAATATTAAAATGAAAATAGCATTCACTCTTCACCCTGTTTCCTAAATTAATAGTAATATTCTCTTGCTAACAGTTGAACAGCTGTCCTGGAGATCTTCCATTTCACCTATTCCATCCTCCTCAGCTGCTCCAATTCCAACATTTATACTTAAGATATCATCCAGTACTACCTGGATTTCACATGACTCTTCTACATTTTAATGATCATTTTCACTCATTTTGCACATCTTTAAACACTTTTTTATTTTATCCTGAACGAAGGAGTG
The DNA here is from genome assembly GCF_023721935.1 of Panthera uncia. Lineage (NCBI taxonomy): Eukaryota > Metazoa > Chordata > Mammalia > Carnivora > Felidae > Panthera > Panthera uncia. The sequence continues at coordinate 96,398,797 of NW_026057577.1, forward strand.
TCTAAGATGTCATTCTCCGAAATTCGAGAGTACCATCACCTTCTTTCTTTCGTTTTTCCTGTCAATGCAGTCTTGCTGAAAATGTTCCTTTGTCCTCATGAAAATCTTCATATCTTCAGCTTTTCACTATTTCCTCATTTCATGAGATTTTTGTAGGTATCCCTTATCTCTTCCCAGCCTTGATAACAGATTAAGCTATTTCACGGACACTCTCATTAATGCCATAGATTCATGGCTTCCTTTTTTTTTTTTTTTTTAATTTTAGAATTCTGTCAATTTTCAACACTGAGTCTGTCCTTCCTCCAACTTGAGGTCCATTTTCTCTATTCCTTGGCTTCTGAATGTTGCTGGGGGAAGTTACAAAATCCATACCACATAAAACTCACTAATTTCTAACACAATTAGATTTATAGAGCTGCTTGGTAACAACTATCTACATACTGTTTTTTTATTATGTACATGAGGAGGTTTCATATCTTCTCTGGTCTCCTCAAAATCTTTGATTATTTTACTGGCTGGAAATAATCTTGATATCTATCCCATTGTCTTCACTTCTGACAATGTTAAAAGTTTGTTTAAGTTCCTTTATCTTTCTCTTCCGTATCTCAATATTGTTGTGTATGTTGAGCCAGTATTTCCTGCCTCCTTCTGCTTGTAGAAGAAATATGACTCTTTCCTGTCAAAACTGAGAGCTACCTGTATGCTTTTGTTTTGACATCCTACACGTCATGATGATTTTACTCTTTTACCTTTCCACTTGTATTGTCTATTTCTTCTTTCTTTAGGGCCCCTTCTCTCCTGCTTACAAATATACTTAGACCTCCTGAATCCCAACAGAATTTTATATTTTTCTTGCTGTTACCTTAGGTTATCATCCAATCTCTCTTTTAATCTCTCTTTTACTCTTACTTGCCAAAATGTTACTTTCATATTTAAAATTTACAATTCCATGAAAGACTACCACAATATCAAAGTCTACCACAATTGAGGTTACGTATGTATTAATATTTATCATACTTACTTAAAAATATTTTTAACAGAAACTAATAAAACATAACTCTAAAAGCACTACTATCTAAGCCCTTCCCCAAAGGCTGTCACTCCCTTGAAGCAGACATTGCCATTCCCATGCATTGTTTGTATTTTGTATTTTTTACATTCTCTATATACAAAACACCTGCACTATTATTTTTTGTCTTTAAAAAGTTCACAAAGGGTTACATTCTTCAATTTGTTTTCACCTCACTTTAGGCTTTTTGTTTTTAATGTTTGTTTGTTTGTTTGTTTGTTTATATTTTGGCGGGGAGGGGACAAATGTGATTGAAGGAAGGGCAGAGACAGAGGGAGACAGAAAATACCAAGCAGGCTCTGCACTGTTAGCACAGAGTCCAATACAGGGCTTGAACTCATGAACCATGAGATCATGACTAGAGGGGAAATCAAGAGTGGGACACTTAACTGACTGAGATGCCTAGGCACTCCTCACCCCACATTAGGTTTTAAAAATTAATGTCAATACATATAATTCTGTTTTATTAATTTTAACAATTGTATAAATGTGCACTGTATGAATAAACCACAATTTATTTATCTCTTTTCCTTTTGAAGGATTTATATCATTTTCCTTTCTCTACTATTACAAGCAGCATTGCCAATATCTCCTTGTCCATGTGGCAGAGTGTATTTGGAGAATGCTGTGAGAAGAGGAGATGCTGGGTTGAAGAGTATGAATAATTTTATTCAGCATTATTAAACTGAACTTCAAGGGGCACCTGGGTGTCTCAGTCAGTTAAGTCTCAGACTTTGGTTCAGATCATGATTTCATAGCTCGTGAGTTCGAACCCCATGTGGGGATCTGTGCTGACAGCTCAGAGCCTGGAGCCTGCTTTGGATTCTTTGTCCCCCCGCCCCTCTCTGCCCCATCCCTGCTTGTGCTCTATCTCTCTCTGTCTTTCAGAGATGAATTAGCATTTAAAAAAATCTAAATTGAACTTTAAAATGATTATTCAAATTTACATTCAAACAACACATTGTATTACTGCTTGTTTCCACAAACCTTCACCCACACTTTTTATTATAAGACTTACTTTGTTTTGCCAGTGAGATGAAAATAAAATTTTATCTTTGTGTAGTTTTTCATTTTATTGATTATTACAGCACAGAGCTGCTTTTCCTATGGGTATTGTTCATTTGAGTGTTCTTCTCAATGAATTGGCCATTTAGTAGACTTTCCCACTTTTTATTTTTATTTTTTATTATTGATTCACATTCACTTATTTATTTAACAACTACTTAGTAAACATCCACTGTTACAGGCACTCTTTTAGGAGCAGGAGAAACTTCAATGAACAAAACAAAATGGCTGCCCTTGTGGAGCTGACATTTCTGAAGGAGTGTAGATAAAGAATGGAATGAAATTAGTAAAATATATAGTCTGATGCAAGGTGACAGGCAAAATGAAAATAAAAATGATGCACAGTGAAGGGAACTGTGCAGGTTACATTGTGAAGTACTGTGATCGGGGTAGCGCTTACCGAGGGGAGATTCAAGCAGACTGGATATTGGTAAGGGAGTTAGCCAAATAGTTTCTCACAGAAAAAGGCATTTCAGACAAAGGAACCAGCTAGGCCAAAGTCTGTAAGGTAGATGCATGCCTGTCATGTCTTAAGATCAGAAAGGAGACTAGCCTGTGGCTGGACCAGAGTGATTAAGGGAGGAAGAAGTTGCAGGGGAGATGAGAAAGCCACTGTAGGGTTCTGAGCAGAAATCTGCTCTAAGGTTTTAACTGATCATGTGGGTTCTGTGTAGGAATACAATAGCAGCAGAGAGACCAGTGAGGAGGCAATTGTAACACTGGCAAAAGATGATGACGGCTTGAACCAGAATGGTAGTAACATACATGATGTAAAGTGCACAGATTCTGGATATACTTTGAAAATAAACAGGGACAGGATGTGAATTGTGTGTGTGAGAAAAGAGGTGTCAAGAACTGCTCCAGGAGCGGCACCTAGGTGGCTCAGTAGGTTAAGCATTGGACTTAGGCTCAGGTCATGATCTCCTGATTCATGAGTTTGAGCCCCCCATTGGGCTCTGTGCTGGAGCCTGCTTCAGATTCTGTGTCTTCCTCTTTCTCTGTCCCTCCCCCACTCACTGTCTCTCTCTGTCCCTCGAAAATGAATAAATGTTAAAAAACTGAAGAAAAAAAAATAAACAACTGCTCCAGGCTAGAGTTTGTCTTGCAACACTGGAAGGAGGGTGGTGCATCAATTGAGGTGGGAAGGCTGGGGGTGGATCACAGTTTGAGATGCCTATTAGTCATCAAAAGCAGAACTGAGTCTGGATGGGTAAAATCAGCAAGGGTGTAAGTTAGAAAGAGAAGAGTACCAAGGATTGGGATCTATGGTAGTCTAACTTTAAAGTACTGTATGAGTTCTTGATATAATACATAGGTAATTACATGGGCAGCAAAATTCTCTCAGTCTGAGACTTCTCCCTTATGTTCATGGCATATAGTTTAATACTTAAGTTTTAAAATTTAATGTAATTAAATTTATGACTATCATCTGAGTTTTGAGTGCTTTATGTTTTTTTCATAAAATTTAAGCTTTTATTATATTTATTCCTAAGTATCTCACTGGTTTAAATGGTATCTTCTCCAGAGTTATGTTCCTAATTGTTATGTTGTAGGTGCATAGGATATTATTAGATTTTGTACATAGCTCTTTTAAGTTCTAATAATTTGCTTTTGATGTTTTTAGGAATAATGAGTGTACTTTTTTTCTTTTCCGCTCCCTATACACAATTTTTTCTTTCTTTTTTTAAAAATATATTGTCACGTTAGCTAATATACAGTGTATAGAGTGCACTCTTGGCTTCAGGGATAGATTCCTGTGATTCATCACATACATACAATACCCAGTGCTCATCCCAGCAAGCACCCTCCTCAATGCTCATCACCCTATGCACATTTTTTAAAAATCTTTTTCCATTACTTAAGACCATTATACAATGTAGAACAGAAAAGACAACAAAAGACATTGTTGACTTTTTCCTGACTTTGGAATGAATATTTTGGTTTCAGCTAATGCTATAGTGGTAATCATATTGCAGTACATAAGTGTAGTAAATCATCACAGTGGGGACCTTAAGTTTACACAATATTGTATGTCAATTATATGCCAATTTAAGAAAATCTAATGTAAAAAAATATTTCTACCTTTTAACATTAAGATGATGGCTTTAAATTTTTGGTATATACCCTCATCATATTATGGATGTCTTTCTTCTTAGATTTCCTGAACCTAACATTTTTAATGAGGAAAGGGTGTTTAATTTTGTCATATTATTTTTTTTTGTATCCTTTATGATAACCATGTAACCATGTAATCCTTCCTCCTTTAATCTGTTGGAATATTTAATTACATTAGTAGTTTTTCTAATGCTAAACCACCCATGAATTCAGGAAGGAAATCCTTTCTGGTCACGAAGTATTTGTTATACTTTTCTTTATTGGGCATGCTAATAATAGTCTACCTAGTATTTTTGCATATAGAATTTTAATTGATATAGGCTATATATATATATATATATATATATATATATATTACTTTCCTTGTTTTGCTTCAGTATCAAGGTTATACTACCTTTAAATTAAATTTGCAAACTATTCTCCCATTTTATCTCTTGTTGAACAGTATGTAAAACCAAAGATTTCATGCTTGTGGAAGATTTGCTTAAAGTCACCTTTAAAACAATCAGGACCCATCAGGTCCATTCTATTCACATATATTTTATATTTTTACTGCATACGTGCTGAACACCTATAGGAGCCTCTAATTGCTCTCTTAACATCCTACATTGCTAGGATGATCTTTGTAAACTTTAAATCAGATCAAGTCACTTTCTAATGGTTTCTTATGGCCCATAAGGCCCTGAGTGATCTGGCCTTGACTGCCTTTCTGACCTCATCCACTGCCATTCTCTCCCTAACCGGATATGTTTCAAGATTAGCAGCCCTCGTTCTGTTCTTCAAACTCACCAAGCTCATTCCCACTCAAGGGACCTTGCACTATGTTGTGGCCTCTGCTTGGAATGTTCTTTCCTTAGATCTAAGTTTGGCTGGCTTAATTGCATCATTCATATCTCAGTTCAAAAGTACCTTTCACAAAGGCTTCACCTGGTTTCTCTATTTAAGACATTAATCCCTCCTCCAGTCTCTCTCTACCCATTACCTTGTTCGGTTTTTGTCTGGTTGGTTGGTTTACTAACAGTTACCAATAACTGTAACTTATCTTTTTCTAACACAAACCAATATCTGAAGTTAATGTTTTTATTGTTTTTTGTTTGTTTTTATCCCTCCTAACATAATGTAAGCTCCTACAACATAATGTAGGAATTATTTCTCTATTATCCATTAAAATGTCTCCATGTCCTAGAACAGTGTGAAAACCTAGCAAACAGGTTCTCAAAAATATGTACTGAACGCCTAAATTAGTGAATGAATAAAAGGATCAATCTCATTCTTCACAAATATTAAAGGCCATAAGTCCTAATCCTCACTAACCATTCATTCAGCATATATTTATGAATCATCTACTTTGTGTTGGATACTGCGAGACTCTTGATAGACAGTGGTGAACAAAACAAGCCCCCTGCTCTCACTGAACTTATACACTGGTAGTGGACAGCAGTAAAAATGAAAACAAGTAAAATGTATTTATTATACCTTATGGTATTCTGGTAAACCAACTCTCTAAAAAATAAAAGCTCTGATTCATAGAATTTTGCCAATTTCCATGGTGTAAATACTCCCATCAGAGTCAGTTGCAAGCGTTCAATGTTTTAATGATTGTCAAAATACTTTCAGTGTTTTAACAATATTTTAACAAAAATTAACAAGACCTAACAAAACTTTTGAAAATTTAATAATTGGCTCTCATGAACATGTATTGTTGACTATGTCAGACAGCATTAAGTGATATGGAGAAATATAAAACCTGGATGGGTATGAGGGAATTTTGAGAAAAGCAATGTTAGTCTGTAGAGAATGGCGAAGTGACATTTGATCTGAGACCTGAAGGAACTGGGGGACCAATCTTGCAAGCATTTGAAGGAAAGGCATTTGAGACAGAAGAAACAGAAAATACAAAAAGGCCTGAGGGCAGGAGCATGCATGGAACAACAGGAAGGGTGGTATGGTTGTGGCAGAATGAGCAAGTGGAGAGGAGGGGTGAGATCAGAGGGCCTTAGAGCCCACTTCAAGGACTTCCATTTTTATTGTGAATGAGATGGGACAGCACTTTTGGATTGTAGCAGAGGAATAACAACATTAACAATACATAGTCATTTTAAATTATTAAGAAATGTTGTCATATTCTGCCTCCAAATTAAATAAGAAACCCAACAATATAGTATAGACATCCTACTTAAGTCATTATCAACTCAAGAGTGTATGTAGCAAAATCTTTTCATAAATCTGAAGAGGGATTTTACCCTTACAAATGTAGGTTACAGATATGTGAGCAGCAAATTTCTTGTGGATAACTTGAATCACTTGTTTATAGTTCTGTCAATAACATGTAAATCTGGCAAACACAAATGAATGTTTGGCAATTGTTGGCCTTACTTAGGGTAAACATTATTCCATTATGTCATACTACAAATTTCCTTGGGAGATTATTTTATGATAGTCATTTTGGTTTTTAAGGGGACATCCCTGCATTGGCTTAGTAACACATGAAGGATATTCACAGATTTTTATAAAACACTGATTTTTAATGCTAAGACTAGTTTTGATGTGAGTGACTTTTGTGCTAATAGCTTTTTAAAGTGCCACTTAACTGAATATTATAGCTAAAGAAGAATGTGAGTAACACTGCAAGAAATAATTTTTCATTTTGTATCCATAAAACTTTGGTCTTGGTTTGTGAATTGCACTAATGAGGTCTATATAGTTAATACCCACTCGGCCTTCTTACAAATGCATACCCTGACAAGAAGAGGGCTGTGTAAGAGAGTGTGAATGGTTCTGCACAAACTCATAAGAAGCATCAGGGGAAAAAAATGAAATAGTTGCCTCTTATTGAGCACTTACTATTTGCCCAGCATAATGCTAAGCTCTTTGCTTATATTATTTTCATAATTTCTTTTGAGCTAAGTACTATTTATAGGTCAGGTTCAAAGAATTTAAGTGAGTCATATAAAGTCACGTAAGTTGCTAAGTGTCAGGGTTAGGACTTGACCCAACAGCTTGTGTTCCCACCTGCCAGGATTTTTCATGTACAGTTAAAGGGTCAGAAGTAACACCACCACATATAAAAAGCCTATATTATGCCAAAAATGTTTCTCCTTTAAAAAATCTTATAAATTAAGTCATTAGAGGTTATGAAAGCTTTATCTACACATAGGAACTTTACTTTTCTACCTATCATGAACCACTTAAATTTCTTTAGTTGACATTCCCAAAAGATATTCCATAGACAACTAATTCCATGGGCTTTTTATGGTGTCATAAGTTAAATTATTAAATTATAGTGGCCAAATTAGTTTGAGATATACTGGGTGAACAAAGCTATAGAGGTTATTGTTGTTGCTATTGTTTGTTTTTTAGGACTTCTTTGATTCTTTAATAATGGTCTTTGTGAATTTCTAAGAGATCAGAAAATTCACTTTATTTCCTAAATATATTTGATTAAGGAATATTTTCTTCTCACATGGTAATCCATGGATTAAGTGCTTTGCAAGAGCATTATTTTGGGCAGTCTCTAACTTATCCTTATGTTCAAGTTTATAATACAAATTGAAGCATCATATCTTAGAAGAGCGTCTATCCAAGAGTATTTCAGTATTATGTCTGAAAAGAATCAGAGCCACACACTGTTTGTTTCTGTTTTAAAGACTCTGGCACTTGTTCAGCTTCTGACAGAGATGTGTAGATCTCGCTAAAATCAAAGAACAAAATTGTATTCCTTGAAGATAACTCTTATCACATTCTTAGACACCACAGGGGTATTTTCTTTGTAACTGGTAAGATATTGAACATCACCCAAAAACAAGCTTGCTTGGTTATAGACACTGACTGGAGGCGAAGCCTAGATGCTTTTGTGTTTCACATGGCTATTTCCCATTTACAGTGTGTGTGTGCATGCGTGTGTGTGTGTGTGCACATACGTGCATGCATGCACACATGTGTGTGAGTGTCTGTTTCTGGGAAACACCTTTGGGCAGGTTTTCCTTTTATCAAAATAACATAATTATCAGACTTTAGTCATCTAATCAGCCTGATTTTTCCAGGAGATAAAGCAAATTGTTCCCCAGAACCAGAAAACAGAAGGGGAGGGAATCTTCTAACTAACTGAAAACTTTGCTTCACTGGGTGTGTTTCTTTTTTGCCTTTGAATAAACTTTTCTCTGAGCCTAGCTCAAAAAATCAAACCGATTACATACTACATGAGGAAGGCATTGTTATATAGAGAGTGGGTTTTGAAGTCTTAAAGGCTGAATTCAGTTTGACCCACTATCTTCCAAGCCACGTGACCATTATTATTTTATTTTATTATTTTATTTTATTTTATTTTATTTTATTTTATTTTATTTTATTTTATTTTTTGAATCAATCATGCATTTATCCAGAAAGTAGTTATTGATTGTCTTTTATGTTTTTAGACCTGTTCTCATTTCTGGTCTACAAAATGGAACAAGGCAGGTAAGTCTGAGCTTTACTTTCTTCATATATAAATTAGGAATGTATAGGATCATTAGTGAGAATTAAATGCAAATATGTATATAAAGTAGCTAATATAGTGTCTGGCACTCAAAAGGGGATTAATAAATCATAATGATCATAAAACCAAGTATGACAATAATAGTTAATGGTCTGAAGATTTCATATAATCAAGGATATTTCTTTGCATGGGGGGAAAAAGCAGCTGCTTAAATGTGTTTTTTTTTCTAGTAAATAGCTATCATTTCCAGTCTTTACTCCTTGAAGTCTAGATAATACAAGATGTTTTAAAGAAAAAAAATTTCTATCTTAGAGGAGCATCATTGTAAGCTGAAGTTACTACGAATGCTCTAATTCATACTGATTTATCAGATTAGTTTACAAATTACCTGGCATGACCTGAAAGAGAAGGAAGCTGAAAGGTACATTTTATTAAAAGAAATATAAAAGATCCTAGGCAAGGGAGCTATCATGAGAGTTATAATTGTAAAAGATTCTAAAAACAAAAACAAAAACAAAAACAAGGGAAAAGAATCAAAGAGAGAAGAAAGAGGACAGATAGCTACTAAAACTATGCAGTGGGTTCCCATCAGATTGAAAAGAGTTCCTATTAAGTTTCTAGAATCTACATAAGCAGGAAACCCCTGTCTCACTCTCTTGCCTTATATTGTTCTCTCTTTGTTCATTATACTCAGTCATACAGATCTTCTTCTTATCTATCAAAGTCCAAGTAAGCCCCCTGTCTCACTTACATGGCCTTGAGGTTTTTGCATTTGCCAGAATTCTTCTGTTTATAATGGTGCACCCCAACATTTTCCCATGGTTGGATCAAAGGCATCGGCTCATTAGAGAGGTCTTCCTTTACCACTTGACTTAAGACAGCCCTAGATACTCTCTAACATACCATGCTATTTTATTATTTACATACAATATAATTGCCATTGTATTTACTATAATCCAAAATTTTCTTTTTTGTTAACTTATTTTTTAATTGTCTGAGTCCATCTTAATTTCTGTAATGTAATCTCTATACACACAGGGTGGTTGACTATCTTTTTCACTGCTCTACCTCTAGTACTGAGGATTGTGCCTGCCATCTAGTAGGCTCTCAATAAAAAATTATTGAATGAATAAATGATTGAGTGCCAGCAAAGGAAAAAATCTTTCAAAGGGATGTTGAGAAATGGCAAAGAATAACTTTACCAAATTGACAATTTTGCCTAGGGCCAAAGCTGAACATAACATGAATAATGTTCATTGATATTTTCTGGACTAATTTTGACATCTCTAATGAAAGAACTGCTCTTTCATGCATGCAATTTTGGGAAATCGGTTATTATTCTAATCAATGTCTTACTAATTTGAGCAGTGGTTATTTTAAATCATCATAAAGGTGTTTTTGACCATGTGTCACATACAGAATTTTTACATTTCTATTTATTATAAAGGAGCGGTGACTTTTTAATTTATATAGGGAGGATTAGAATTATGTAGCTACTTGTTGCATATTACATACTATCAGGAAGAACAACAGATTTTATTTAAATGGATGTTTGGCAAAATATCATTACGTTTATCGTATCCCTCAAAAACATATAACCAATTCCTTACCTTGTTTCATTTTCTTAATGACAAACTTCATTAGTTTAAGACATTTAAAAATTTTTTAATGTTTATTTATTTTAGAGAGAGAGAAAGAGAGAGAGAGAGAGAGTCAGAGGGCAAGCAAAGGAGGGGCAGAGAGAGAGAGATACACAGAATCCGAAACAGGCTCCAGTCTCTGAGCTGTCAGCGCAGAGCCCGACACAGGGCTTGAAACCACAAGCTGTGAGATCATGCTTGAGCCGCAGTCAGACCCTTAACCAACTGAGCCACCCAGGTGCCCAGTTTAAGACATTTTTTTAAATCCCACAATTTCCCTCTTTGCTATCACAATACTTCTAAGAATGTCAAATTTCTGCTAACCCACAAATAAGATATTCAATGCCAGTATGTCAAACTCAGGTTCTTATCCAGAGCTCAAAAACATCTTGTGCTACAAACAGAATGGCAATTACTGATGCAAAAAACGTATAGCTCCCTCAAGGCTTTTCAGAAATCTTGATTATTTAATCAGTGTTCTTGATTTGTAAGGCTAGGTAGTTGATGGCTCCCAAAATGTGTCACATTGGACATTATCCAGATGGAGTGCCAGTTTTCATTTAAGATTCAAGAGGTAAAACCCAACAAAAAAGGTTTTCCACCATCTCGGACTATAGCTCAACTTATATCAGATGACAAATACAACCTGGCAGTCTGCTTTGCCCATGATTTTAAAACAGAAACTTCATTGAACTGTCAGTTACCAAATGAGGTGATTAACTCTGATGTTGATTAAAGTTTTATACCATGTTTTTATTACTGACAAGTTTCTTCTCTCTTTTTGGGGGTCTAGTTCTTTCAGTATAATTCTCACTTTATTCCTAAGATTTCATTATGTCATTTATGTTTTGATATATATACTTACTGGTGCTACTTTCAAGGACTTTCTATTGTATGCTTGCAAAATTAATGTATAATATGAATGCATAGGAGGAATCTAAGTCATGCATATTCCTTTAAAAATTATAAATAGGAGGACCATAGTGATGTTCAACTTAACTCTTCCCAGATATGCCTCTCTTTTGTAGTCCTTCCATTTGATGTGTACAAAGTTTCACTTTTTAAAAACTCTGCTCTTGATTTGCAACAATATCATCCCTTAGGTTGATAGCTCTCCTAAGAACAGGTGATAGCTACAAGGAAAGTCAGACAGGGATTGGACAACAGCAAGAAGTCAGACAAGAAAATCAATAAATAATGTTCATTAGTAATGATACTAAGAAACTCACATGAGGTTAAAGGTCCAGGAGACTGAAGTCCAAGAGTTGTAGAAGCAATCACTTCAGATTTTCAGGATGGAGAGGAGTCAAGATCCCAGGCTGTGAGGTGCATTAAATGAAGGGCACCAATGGTCAGTCAGGTCAAGAAGCTAGCCGGATCAAAATACAGGATTACATTTGTTGGATGCACTCTCTTATACGACATTTCCCCTTTCTTTAGCTTTAATCATATGAAAATTATTTCAATTTCCTTAATAGATCTTGCTCACTCTCATTGTGGGTCATTTATAATATTTTGTCTTTTTCCTAGAGCATTCTTCCCTCTTCTCTACCCTTTCCCCATTTTTCCCTGAAGTTGTCTCTCTCTCAGTTTTCATTTCCATATCAGTTCTAGCAGAAACATTTTACTGACGGTGCATGTGCATATTGTGTATCCTTAGGGCCCTGTATATTTTCCATCAGAACACTTGGGCTGTAATAGGACTGCTAGTTACCAGTCTGGGTCAGTTACCAGGTACTAAATACCTCGAAGGTAAGTGCCATATTGATTTTTATGCGTCCCTGTATCTCTAGGATCCAGCACAGCACCTTCCAACTGTTCGATAAAATATTTGTTAAAGCAACAAACATTGCTTATGGGTGTGGGTGGCTGTGGACGCTTGGGTATAAACAAGAAATTGATTGTTCCTTGTTGAACAGTGAGCATTAGTAGCAGTAGAAAAACTGATATCTGCAGGGGCAGGGCTAAAGGAACTGAGATTCCTGACAATGATATAGGATGAGGGTATTACTCTGTGGTACTCCATTCAGCAGCCCCTGGCATGCTGGTTTAGATATTAAGAAAGCAGCTAATAAGTAATAATGCTTTCCAATCTCACTGCACTTCTACCCAAAGGATTTATTGAGTTTTATAAACACTGATCAGTCATCCTTGCCCCAATGAGGTGGGTAAGAGTTATTATGCTCATATTATGAAGAGGAAAACCAAGGCAGAGAGAGATTAAGTGGTTAACCCAAGGTCAGGCAGTGAGTCATGGAGACCTGGCACTTGGACATGGAGTTTTAAACTTGCAGCTCTCTGGGGGCGCCTGAGTGGCTCAACTGGTTGAGCATCCGACTCTGTCTCAGGTCAGGATCTCACAGTTTGTGAGTTCGAGCCCTGTGTCAGGCTTTGTGGTGACAGCTCCGAACCTGAAGCCAGCTTCAGATCCTGTGTCTCCCTCTCTCTCTGCCCCTTCCCTGCTGACCCTTGGTCCCTCTCTCTCTCTCTCTCTCTCTCTCAAAAATAAATAAACTTAAGAAAATAAAATAAACTTGCAGTTCTCTGCTTAGTCTATTTAGCACTGAACTAGAAGCTGGATGCCTTCCTGAACCCCCTAGGAAGGATGAGTAGCTCCTCTTTCCATGCTTTCCCATTGCCATAGGCATCACCATTGCCACATCTTACTGTATGTCAGGCATTATGCCTAGCACTTTCTATATATTAAGTCACTGAATCCTGGAACAACAACAACAACAAAAATGAAATAAGTTTTATTTTCACTACTTTAAAGATAAGAAAAATTGGGTCTCAGAAATATAATTAACTATTAACTCCAAGTAGGAGACTTGGAATCCAGACCCTTGATTATCAGAATTGAAAGCCTATGCCATATTCCAACATCCTACAACTTAAATCCTTGTGTACATGTTAGTACAAGTTGGGATCAGATATATGGTATGAGGAAGTGATATAATTCACAAAGGGTAGCACAGCACTGGAATATAATTAATTACCAATAGATGTTTGTAGAATAAATAACAGAAAGAAGCTGAAATTCCTCCCAAGATCATAGGAAACTGGAGCTAGGGTCCAACATTTGAATGGCTCACAGTCACAGAGGATGGGTTGATACCAAGTTCATTGCTTTCACTCATGGATACAGACACTACTAGGCGTGTCTGTATGTCCTCTCATGAAAGGGAAGTTGAGACATAATCAAGAGCCATCTCAACTACACCTTCACATCTCCTCCATCCCAGCAAGACATAAGAATCTACCTTTATCTTTTCTCATTTAAGCCTGTATAAAGAGTATAGGCAAAGGTTAACATATCAAGAAAGTCATTGCAATTCTGCTCAAATTAAGGAAAAATCTAGATACTACCAAAATATCCAACAAGTGAGTATTAATTCAATTTACCAATATCTTACAACTCCTTACAGGTTGCACCATTAAAATGCTTAAAAGTGATTTTTAATATGTCATCAGTACTAGCACCTGGTTAAAAAAAAAAGGGCAGGTTGCAGAATAATAAATAGGTATGGTCTTGTTTTGTGAAAGAAAATAAACACATAAAACTCTGGCAGGATATACCCAGAGAGTTAATAGCTGTTATCTCTAGAAAGCAGGATTGTGGGCATCTTTCTTTGGTTTATTTATATTTTTTCAATCTTCTGAAATGATTATGTATTGCTCTTGTAATGAGAACAACAGAAGTTATTTTTAATTTTGAAAAAATTAAATAAAACAGATGCCTCAGGGAAGAATGGGTTTTGAACCACTGGAATCCTAAACCAGGCTCCAGCTGCCACCTGAAAATCTAGGCTTTAAAATAAGCCACAGCCTCCTGAACATACCCAAGCATGTGATCCCCCTCCCATGCCACACATACTGTTCTCTGATATAAGAAATCAAATGATTCATTCTGTTCCCTTCCACCTTACCCTGACATAGCAAAGACGGAATGTGCACTATTTCCAAATCAAAATAGGCACACTGCAGCAAGAGGCACTTCCAAATGATGGAATTAGATTAGAAGTTAAGACAAAATATGTTTAACTGGCTTTTAAAGAAATTTGGTGGAACACATTACTATAAACAGTACATTTGGGCAGCCAAACAAACTTTGCCTAGAGAAAATCAATTTTGCTCCCCAAACAATGAGAAAAATTACTTTAGATTCGACATTAAACATTGTCGTAAGTATTTTTTAAGAAGCATTTCTATAACTCTGTGTAGAAATAGGAGTCAAAGGATGCCTTTGTTACTATGGTAACAGTCTCCCCGGGAAAAGCCAAGGATGAAGTAGCATACATCCGCCCTGCATATATTTGGCCAATCAATAAACAAAAGACTTAATCTGCATGCATCACATTAGGAAAGTGGTCAAGGTGTACATGATTAGTAAAAGGGTAGGGGGTATTCAGGTATTCTGGGTTCAATCAGCCAGCCTAATTTTCAGCTGAGCTTTGTTAACATTTTCTTCATTTAGAAACCCATTATGAAGATAAATTATTGCTAAAATGCCTGTAGATACTTGAAAAATGGAAATCTTCATCACAGAATTTTAACATAACAGTATAACATGCAAGGTGGTAAACTATGATTAGGAGTATAGAAAAAATGTGTACTATAGTGAGAAACACACACACACCCAGGAACCCAGGAGTAATGATAACACTAATAACAACTAATATTTCCTGAACATTTACTACGGGCCAAGCATGAGCAAAATGTTTTCCATGATTTTTCCTCTGACTCTTTTAAACAACCTTAACAGTTACTACTATGAGTTCTCATTACCATTTTTCAAATGATGTGAGAACTACTTTTTTTAAGTGTTTATTTATTTTTGAGAGAGAGGCAGAGACAGAGTGTGATCCAGGGAGGGTCAGAGAGAGAGGGGGAGACACAGAATCCGAAGCAGGCTCCAGGCTCTGAGCTGTCAGCACAAAGCCCGATGAGAGGCTCGAACTCACCAACTATGAAATCATGACCTGAGCTGAAGTCGGACGCCCAACCAACTGAGCCACCCAGGCACCCCGATGTGAGAACTATTTTTAATCTTGTTTTACTGATGAGGGAACTCACACTCCAGGATTCAAGTTAGGAGCCCAAGGTTTCATCTTGGGAGTGTTGGAGCCTAGGGTTTAAACCAGAGCAGTAAACTATCGTGGTGTCCTCTATCCACTACACCCACTGAACTTCCAGCTTTGCCAGTGATCAACAGCATGGCTTTACAAAAGCAATTTGACTTTCTGAGTCTCAGACTCAGGCTTTTGTGAGGTTATAATTACATAATGTATTTTAAGAGAAAGCACATAATAGGCCCTCGGTACATATTCCTTCCTTCCTCTTGAAACCCTTCAGTTCCTCAGAATCAATATAGGTTATTGTGAATGTTAACAGGTCTTGACTTAAGCAGCATAAAAGAGAGTTGAGAATTATTGGAATAGTAACATCTCATTTTACTTTCTGGGTATAACTTCCTCCTCCTTGAACACATGAACAGAATTTCCAACAAATCTCTCTCTCTCTCTCTCTCTCTCTCTCTCTCTCTCTCTCACACACACACACACACACACACACACACACACACACACACCATGGGTTTCATCTCATATTTTCTTACCCCTATCATATGATATGACCCCAACAAATATGGCAACAGAGGAAAATACAGTAAACAGTCATCAGAAAAGTAGATCTGTGACTTACAGATTCTATAACATCACCTTTCTGGGCCTCAATGTCCTCTGCTATAGCAGAGAAGAGGTGAAGGTTATTTCTTCCAAAGAAATTCCAGGAGTAACTATCCATGACATGATTGTTGCTGTGAACTGAGTAGCCCTTGCTCATTTGACCCTCCCTACTTCTTTTATACCTTTTGTTTGGAATTTTGTACCTGGCTACAAGAATGAGTCATCTGTAGTCCTCATGCAGATTGCCCTGCTGACAGGTAATTCTTTGGCCCTATGTTGAAAACTGGATGCTCTTTGTTTTCATTGAAATATTTATCCTCAATTCTGTCATTATACAAATTATTACTCTGAGATAAAGACCCTAAAAAATTGGGAATGAGACAGCAAATACTTAAGTGATCCAAATGTCCCTCAATATTAAAAAAACAAACAAACAAAAAAGATATGACTGAAGTATCAATAAAAGGCAAAAGAGGGAGGCACTTTAGAGGATCAATTGTTTGGAACCGAATTATGGAATCATTTCTCTTCCAGACTTTAATATTAAGTGAAATGTTTCTGTCACCTTTAGCCGTGTTCATTTCAAGTAGTTTCATGAGGCATTTTTCATTAGTACCATTTACACAGGGAAGAGTACTTAGCATCTGTTTTTTATGCAATATATTTCCTTAGGTAAAATCATAAATATAGTCCCTGAATTTCATACCTACCTGAGCATAACATCAAGCTCATATTTAAGCCATCTATAGGAAATGTTTTCTTGCAAACTCGACATGTAAGTACACGGAGCCTCTCTTTGGTCACGTGAAGATGGGAGTTTTATGCCTTAAAAGGCACAACCAAAAGTTGTCAATTGTCTGGCTCCTTAAGAGGCAGGCCCATTGTTGTCTCAAATACCAGCTGCGGTCTGAATTCACCTGGAATGGTGTTTCAGAGAAATCCTTTTTAGTGTCAGGAGAGGAGGTCTGTAGTCTGAGAAATAATTCCATGTTGGAACTGAGAATCGAGACATTCCTCTCCCCATCCTTCTAAAGCAGAATTTGCAAACTGCTGGCCCATGGGTTATCCCCAGAAGGGATTATATAGGCTGCAGTGGGGGCTGAATAGTGTTTTACATTTGAATTAATTGTCAATGTTTAAAAATCATTAGATTTCACTGCTTCTCTTGAAAAAGCTGGCAACGCTGGACCTGCATTCCCACATGGCGACCATCTGCTGAATCTGGGTAGGGGCTGCTCATATTTACAGTGGCATGTGCTATCCAGTGCCCCACTGTCCCCACCACTCCTGAGTGTTTACTCTTCGGTGAGGCTCAATGTCATCATCCGTATAACATCTTCCACCTGGGCCATTTCACCATTTACTTTATCTAGACAGATAAATATTTAACAGCAGGTATAGCTTGGGCCCCAACCAATTAGAATTCTTGCAGGCCCTGGAAGCAGTGTCTGGGGCTCCCTGCAAGGCTGTGAGTTAACCCTTTTGTTGTGGACCACATGCATAGAGGTGTGAGGTGGCCTAGGAAACAGGTCAGGACCCCTGGGGCAGCTTGCACTTCCTGGTGGAGCTTGCAGCAGAGGCTGTTCTCGAACTATTGCAAAAGCAGTGGTACCTGTATCAGCCTTGCTTTAGGAAGTTAAGCTTGTGACCCTGGCTTTAAGTTAAATTCACCTTTCGGAGCAGACAGATAGAAATGGACCACACAAGCTGTCACTCCCAAATAGAAGAGTATGCCAATGTATGTATTCCATTTTCCCTAGTATTACAACTTCGACTTGGGTTTTTGTAAAGCAGTTTCCCAGGAAAAATGCTAAATGCCACATTAACGACTTCAAATAGAATTGGTCTTACAGACAGTGAAAAACATGCTCATTGGTAGAGAATATGGGGTAACAGAAACATTATATTCCTACCTTCCATTTGAGTGCCACAGAGTGCTTCATTCATGATCTGCCCCATTTGGTTATAAGTTAAAATATTAAACAATTTTCTTTAAGTTATGACAGCACTTTATCAGAGCCTAAGAAGCTTCAGACATGCTATACATCAGAATTTCTCAACCTCAGCACTGATGACATTTGGGACTAGATCATTTTTTGGTGATTGTGGGAAGGGACTGTCCTGTGCATTGTACATTTTGGCAACATCCTTGGTCTCTACCACCTAGATGCCAGCAACAATCCCTAGTCATGACAACCAAATACTGCCAAATGTTTCCTCTAGGGCAAATGATTCTTGGTCTAGAGTCACTGGTCTATATTCCTACAACCCAAAAGGGTCATGTTTCCGATAACTGCTTACAACCCCAAGTGAAAGATAAGAATATATTGTTAGGAATATAACAACAACTTATTTCTATATTACTACAAATAAAGATTTGAATATTTGTGATGTTGCTTTAACATGATCTTTTAATTGCCTTTTCTTTTGGGAACATTTGAAAAAGGACAGTTTTAGATAGTCATTTGTTTTCTCCAAACTTTTTAAGGGGCTGACAAAAAGCACAGATAGCTTTGTCCCATGTTCCCTAACTCACTAAAAGCCTCAATAACTTTTAGATTTTTCTGGAACATTTGAGATTATTTGAAGGTCTTCTCTCCAGAATATTTACTGTGCCTGATTTTTAAAGCACATTAGTGCTTAATTACTAATTTTCCTAGTTGGAAAATACTGGACTATAAAGAAGAATCAGACTGAGGGAAGTTAAGTGACTTCTCCATAGCCAAAAACTGCTTACAGATGTGATGCTTATACTTGATCTCTTCAGAGTAAAAAATTTTGTGTGTTATTTGCAGAGATGGTACATTAAATAATTTTTCTTATTCTGTTAGTGTATTTTCCACATTAGAATCAACTGCTGCTCAAATAATTGACAGGGAATATTACTTAATACTGAAAATGCTTTTGAAACTAGCAAAGTGATTAAATTAAGGGTGGTTTTAATATTTAATAATAGCAGAATTCACCTCGTTAGAGGTTTTAGAGCTCTACATGATGTCTCCCTTTCATCACATACCTTTAACAAGCCCTGTGGAAACTTGAAGTTTTGAAGAATTCCCTCACATCTACCACTCCAAGCTTGCCTAGACCCTCATTATCTTCACCCTTGACTAGCACAATGCCCTACAATTATAGTCTTGCTTTCTCAAATCGCCTACCATTATGATTCCATAATTACTGTATGTAAAACTCAAATCTGATTTTATGTCTTTTAAAGCAAACCAAAGACCAAATTATTTGTGAAACATACATATACATGCATACACATACATATATCTTTCCACCCTCAAATGCTTCTACTTCTCACTATGTGATAATTATTAAGCTCACAGGCTATCCAAAAAAGAACCTACTATGTGCTGTCCCATTTCTGTGTGTCTCCTTGGTCTGTGACATTCATACTTGGAAAAGTTCCACTTGTTTTAAACTCACCTAGAATGCCACCTTCCCCGTAGTTTTTACTATCTCCTGGAACACTTAACCTTCCTTGCTGTGCCAAATCTTCTACAGAAACATTTTATAATGTGGTCTTGGAATCATTTGCACATCTGTTTCATGAACTACAGTGTAAGGTCCTATAAGGTGGAAAACTGTTGGACTATTTTTTAACATGTATATCTTTCACTTGGTAAAGGGTCCACCATACAGAAAAAATTTTTTTTTAGTTTTTCAGATATTTATTTTATTCACTTTAAAACAGGTCTATCACATGGAAAGCCTCAGTAGATATTCCCCCAAAACAGCCTTATTTAAAAACTTATAATATGTTTAAATAATTTGTTCAACAAATATTTACTGAATGCTTTCTGTGCTCTAGCTCATGTTCTAAGTAATTTAAATCAATAATATGCATTCATTTGATAGAAAATAAAAGAATGCATAAAGTTTCCTAGTGTTTATAAAGAGAAGAGGTTACTTAGAGACAGAATCAGAGAGGTTATTTTGCAGTTATTTTAATCCATACAGAGATCCAAGTCAGATTTTTATTACATAAAATACATAACACTTATAGCACAGTATCTAGCACTTAGTAAAAGCTAAATATATGTTGGTTAATGTTACTATTATTGTCACTATTACTCTCTATTAGAGGAAATACCTCAAAATGAAAAAATCCAAATGATGTGAGATGACAAAGAAGCTGCAGAAATAAAAATCTATAATCTCTTAATGAAATATTTTTCCAGTTCAATTTATTTTTTTAACTCAAAAAATATTTATTGAGTCCAGTTAAACCAGAAAAAAATGGGATTGGCTAAAGTAGAATATGCTATGAAAAGACGGGCATGTCACTGTCTCTAAAACTCAAAGATTTCCATTTAAATATTAATAAAGTTAAGAAATAATAAAAGCTTCATTTTAAATGGTATGTTTATACCTAGTATAGTTAGTATCTTTCTTTGATTAGAATATCTGACCCACGAGACTGTCTATCACTAACCATGGAGCTGAGAGTCTTGTCATTTACTACTTATCATTTACAGTGGGGAAGTTTTTGTTTCCACACTTGGGTCTTCTCATTTTATGCCACAGAGTGGCACATTCATTTATTTAATAGTGATTGTTCTTATAAGAAATCATATTCATTCAGAGAAATTCTATGACCTATGGACAATCCAATTTTCATTATTTATTTTTTGGATAGTCATCTTGGGTTTTAAAATCAATGAAAACTTAGACATTGGGTAAATTTTTGTTTAAAAAATTATTCTAGGGGCACCTGGGTGGCTCAGTCAGTTAAGTGTCAGACTTCTGTTCACGTCATGATCTCATGGTTTGTGGGTTCAAGCCCAGCTTTGGATTCTGTGCTCACAGCTTGGAGCCTGGAGCGTGCTTCAGATTCTGTGTCTCCCTCTTTCTCTGCCCCTCCCCTGCTCATGCATGGGATTCTTCTCTCTCTTTCTCTCTCTCTCTCTCTCAAAAATAAATAAAGATTTAAAAATTTATTCTAAATTGAAAAATATTTAAGAGCTACACTTGTATTTGTTCTTACACTAACATTTGAATTATACTGTCCAATATGGTAGCTGCTAACGACATGTGGCTTTTGAACCCATCTAAATTGAAGTGTGCTCTAAAATCTCAAAGATTTAGCACAAACAATAATATAAAATAGGTCATATATATATATATATATATCATGTAACTATATGTGCATGTATATATATGTATATATAAAATACATACATATATGTGTATAGGTAAGATTACATGTTGCAATAATATTCTTATGCTCTAGGTTAGATAAAATATTATAATTCCATCTTTTTTGTTTTAAAATATGGCTATTAGAGAATTTTAAATTGCATATACAGATCACCTTATATTTCTCTAGCACAGTACTGGTTTAGACACTTTGTTCCAAGAATGAATCATATCTTTGGTTTCCATTATCCTGTGTTAAATATTATTGACAGAGAATTACAGGACAATTGCTCTAGTAATCAAGTTTCACAGATGAGGAAATGGAGGTTCAAAAACACTCCTTTTGTCTACAGTCATAAGGCTAACTAGAGACATAAGAGAACTGGAAAGTGTATCTCTAGACTTCCAGTCCCAAGCTAAGTTACTGGCAAAGTAGCAGATAATAATGAACAGCTGTTGGAAGAAAAAATGGATAGATATAATTTCCATGCTGTGTGGCATTCATCTATATGATTCTGACATGAATCTTCCTTGTATGCAATGGGGAAAAAGGCAAAGCCATTGTGCTCAATAATAAAAATGATAGAGTTAGCTTTGTAAAAACAAACAAAAAAACAAAAAAAAACCCTCAAAAAACTAATAAATTCCAAAATGGTATCATTAAATAGTAAGAGATATGACTGATGCAATGAACCTGTTAAAATATCTCTGACCATCTATTATACTTTGGTGACTTTGTTTACAAAGTAGCAAGAATGAGACTGTCAATGAATGAGAAACAAAACCTACATTTCTTGGGAAAGAGGCATCCGTCTTTTTCTGTTTGTAAATGCTGACGAGCAGAGTTTAAGGAGGGCTAATGTCACCCATTCATCTTAATTAAAGAGTTAATTGCTCGTGTATCCTGATTTAGTTAACCGAACCTGGTAGCGTGGGAAGCCCTTCCCTCTATGTATTTTATTGACCAGTGTAATGACATCATCAGTAAGTCTCGGGATTTATTCATGCTTCAGCCTATCCTCATAATGTTAATAGCCTGTACATGATAAAACTTTCAAGAGGAATGGAGTCCTCGCGCCTGGCACAGAATACAAAAAGCACGGTGGCTGCTGAATGTCTCGCTTCAGCTGTCATTGAAGAATTCCTTCGAAGTCTAGAGTCATGAAAATAGTAAAAAGTAATTTTAAATGCTAGTTTTCAGAAAATGTTTACATGTGGAATCATGTAGCAGTTTTTATAACTACACATTAAATATCTGAAAGTTAGCAATATTCCCTTAATATTATCAAACCAAAGGCAAGTGAGCATGCATTACAGGGAGAGGAAGATCCTGTTGGCAAAGAATATTTTTAAAACATACACACACACATACACTCAGAAAAAAATTTAGGCCAAATAATTACCCCTGAACTGGATGAGCAGATTCCTAAAAACAAGGTTTTTCAACCTTTAAAATATAATTTTCCTCAAAATTCTCTACCATTTCCCCAGAAATAATGTGTTTAGATGAACTAAAAAGCTACAGTGATACATGGCTAATTTTAGACTCACACCATTCACTAATACATTTTTTAAAAAATGGGGAAAGAGGCAAAAATCAAAGAACAGCAGGGAAAAAGTACTATCTTGAGGGCATACAGAGGCAAAAACATGGAAATGATGTTCAGAGTTAATGGGCCTTTTTGTGTCTCTTCTCACATGTAGTTATAAGCAGTCCTAGTTAAAGTTAATTAAAGTTAGTTCCTTGCTTCTGCAGACAAAACTGGTTCAAGAATCATCCCCCGTGTTTGAGCTACCGATTACATATTAAATGCCATGTTATGGCCAAGGTAAGCACATTGTGGTTATAATAGGAAAAATACAGAAAAACAAAAGGCTAGATGTGAAAGTATTATATATGGGTATCTATAAAATTTGTTTATAAATATATAAATATAAGGTATATTTATACATCTCCACTGTGTATCTTATAGGCTGCAGCATCCCAAATAGTCTTAGGTTGATCACTTAATTCATCTGCTTTGAAACGGTGACAATTATGGTACTTCTCCCATGGAGTAATTGTGAGTGTGAATGAATCCATGTATATCGCACTTAGAACACCGCCTGGCATGAGTTAATAAGCATCTCACAGGTGTGAACCATAATTATTATTCTTATGACTAAATCTGCCCTTTTAAGATAATGATTCACTATAGTCTCTTTAATATAGAGTTTCACTTTTAGTCATAGAAATGTCATTTTTTTTCCTTTTTTTCTTAAACTTTTTATTGTTTTTATATGTAAGAAAACTAATTTTGTTGAAATTATATATAACAGCATATATGTACAGAGTGGCAGCACCGTGTTGTAATTAATATGGAAGACGTGTGAAGTGAAGCAAATGTTGGCTCATACCCACTTTCTACCCCTTTGTCAAAGCTCCGTGACCTTGGGAAACTGGCCTGAGAGTTCTAAGCTTTGGGTTTCTTTTCTATCAAATGAGGTTATGAAAATAAGATACTCCTACAGTGGTCATAAAGATTATGTAATACAATGGTTGTAAAATCCTAAAATAGTATCTGACACATAGTAAAATAGTGATAGAATTTCTACTTTTCACTAGAAGGATGATGATGCATAAGGAGAACAAAGCCAGAAAAGCCTATTATCGACTATTGATAGGAGTGAAACAATGAGCCACTTATTTCTTTTTCTTGGTTTTCTGCACTGCTCACTTTTCACAGTGAATATGGCAGAGCTAGGGAGGAACGTGTGCTGATACAAGGCCCATAGCACAGAGGAAGGAGACCCTATTCCCAGCAGTGGGTGATTAAGTCAGTTATTAGACAGGTAGAAATTCTCGAGGTGGAAATAGGGGAAGATTATTACATATAAAGGGGACTGGGCCAAGTTTTCAAAGCAGAAGCACAGTCTGTAATAGGGAAAAATGAGCAAGCCTGATGTGATGCTCTTAATGGTGTGTAGAAGAATAAAAGCAGAAGTTGAAGACTTAGGTAAGAGATTAAAGAACTTGAAATTTATTATGTAGTTAGTAAATAGCCACCTAAGTAGGTGAGAAATGGGACCATGGAGTCCCAAATTAAGCATTCCTTATAAAGTAGCTTGTAAGGCAAAAATCAGAGAGGCAAAATTAGCCATGAAAATCATTTAAATTTCTCATAATCTACAGCATGGGGGAGATGCATCTCATGTGGTGGTTGTATATACAACCATAAAGAATAAATTCCTTACCAGACAAAATTTTTAGAACTACAGTTAGAGTAAGGAAGGAACAAAAGAAAATTGATGTATAGGTGTCTGTGGGCTTCCAAAATATTTCACCTTTAGGGAAAATGTTTAATGAGTTCCTAGGAGTAAAAGAAGGGGGGGATATTATGCCTTTGTACACTGGCTTGATTTATGCCATTATATGCTAATATTATGCAACATTTTAATAATATTTATGATTTATAATAATACAATATAATATTAATAGCCTTTTTCATCATGCTAATAGATTTGTTTGTGATTTTGATCATTAGGTCAGATACTTCATCTGAAAGCACTTACCAGAGTTTTGTTTTGTTTTGTTTTCAGTACTAAAGCAAGAAGAATATCAAATGCCCAGGAGAGACTATCAGTGAAGGTTCTAAAGTCAAGGGAATCGGGGGTACCCAAGTGGCTCAGTCAGTTAAGAGTCAGACTCTTGATTTTGGCTCGGGTCATGATCTCAAAGTTCTTGAGTTGGAGCTCCACATATCTGACTCTGTGCTGACAGTACAGAGCCTGCTGTGATGAGCTCTCTCTCCCTCTCTCTCTGCCCCTCCCTCGCTCTCTCAAAAAAAAAAAAAAAAAAAAAGAAAGAAAGAAAGAAAGGAAAAGAAAAGAAAAGAAATCAAAGGAATTCGAATACAAGGTCAGACAAGGTCTGAATGACAGAGTCAAGGGTGACTTAAAGGACTCACTACAATGATACGACCATTGGCACACATTGGCAAATGTGGGATTGCTTTGCTAGGCAGGTGGTCAGAAAATGCAAGGATGTTTTGACTTGCTGAAACTGAGGTAAGAGCATATACCACATTCAAGTCACACAGTAGAACAGCAGCTCTCAAGAGGGAAGGCAGGCCAGCTGAGAAAGGTTTTGGATGGAGATGGAGTTGACCGGGAAGGCAAATACTTTCAGAGTCAGAATTTAATTCCCTGTGTAAAACCTTGACTTAGGAGAATGGGACTCTTACTCGTATATACTCTTAATTAGCTAATTTTATTTATTTATTTATTTATTTATTTATTTATTAAAATGTTGATTATTTTTGAGAGAGAGAGAACCTGTGAGCGGGGGCGGGAGGAGCACAAAAAGGCGGGGGTGGGGGTGGAGAAGATCGGAAGCTGTCTCTGTACTGACAGCAACAAGCCTGATGTGAGGCTCCAAGTCAAGAACCCAAACTCAGGAACCCTGAGATCATGACCTGAGCTGAAGTCAGATGCTCAACCGACAGCCATCCAGACACACCCATAACTAGCTAATTTTAAACAAAGTTACTGAGGATACTATCTGCAGAGGGCTCCTGTAAGAACTAAGGAAATGTGTCTTCATCATTAAGAATTCCATAACCTCCTGCTTCGTTAGATTTCTTATATCAGTTCTTAAGGCACCTCATTCTAAAAGTTTTATTCAGACTCCCCTTAATTATAATTTTCCTACTTTGTGATGATATAATCAAGAAATATTTAACCATTTTTAAGGTGTCTTTTTTCCCCCTAAGGCAACATCTACTTGATACTTATAGCTATCAAATTTCTCTAGGTTGCCATGTATTTTTTTTTTTCCCTATCAGGACAACTATACATTCAAACTATAATGATAAAATAATAAATTCTTTTTTTTTTTTTTTCAATGTTTTTTATTTATTTTTGGGACAGAGAGAGACAGAGCATGAACGGGGGAGGGGCAGAGAGAGAGGGAGACACAGAATCGGAAACAGGCTCCAGGCTCCGAGCCATCAGCCCAGAGCCTGACGCGGGGCTCGAACTCACGGACCGCAAGATCGTGACCTGGCTGAAGTCGGACGCTTAACCGACTGCGCCACCCAGGCGCCCCTAAAATAATAAATTCTTAATAGGAAGAAGACAAATGCTCTCAAACTGAAGAGATGAAAGAAAGGTCATGGCTACTTTTGGCAATAATCTCACACTTAAAAGAAAATACTAGAAATGTTGACATTTTATATAAAATAAAAACAGTGGCTACAAGTTACTGAGCACCTACAGTATTTTAGCCTCTGAATTAAAATACTTAAAAATGGCATCACGTCAAAACTTCCAACTATCCATGGAGCAGATACAATAACCCAAATTTTAAGAAAAATGAGAAACTTGGAGCTGAGAAAAATTAATTTTGCTGAAGGCTGCACATTGTAAGGAGGTGAAACCGGGATTCAAACTCAAATCTGTTCAACTCCAGAGTTCAACTCTGTCTACTACACCCAAGTGCTGCCCCAACCTTATCAATCTCATTCAAAACATTTAAGTTTACACTGTAAAATGTTTCTTGTGTGAAGCTGTTGTACTTTTCATTTTCGAAACGTTAATCAAAACTTAAAATAACTCAATATGCAGTGATAACTCAGAAAAGTATTTCTTGTGGGTTACCAAGACCACTTGAACACTTGAATACCAGTAAGTTTTTACAAAACTAAATCTTATTTTGAGATATACTTTCTTTTAGATTGAAGTACTTTTTTAAAATAAATATAACTCTGGACAAGCCTCGTATAAGAATGGAACCTCTTCCAATACTATCCACTTACTAATAAACATGTGCAGAGAGCGGAACAGAGCAGAGGACTTATAATTCTTTGACCGTACCTAGTAGCAGAGATTTCTGATATCATCGTGTAAAAAAAACTGAAGAATAAAACCTCCCTAGAAGCTGATGTAGGAAAACAGGACAAACTAAAAGATAGTGGAGAACAGGCTATGAAGAACTTTCACAACACAGAACCACAGAGACAAGAAGGAAAATAAAAATGCCTGAGAGAAAATGTTCAAGAGACTTTGGAGCCAAAAAAATAAAGATGTTAATCTCATGATAAACATAACATGTTGAGGGAGAAAAAGCAAGCAAAATCTCATTCCGCTGAACTGAAGTGATTCAGTTGGGAGAAATAAATTTTTAAAAGAGTCAAAAGGAAAGAGACGAGAGAAATAAAGTGAAAGACAATCCAATACAAAAATAAATGACAAAGGAGGCAGAGAAATATTTTATTGACAAAAGAGATTGATTCTCCATATCAGAATGACAGAACCTGAGGAAGGAACAGAGGGTTCCTTATTTCCAAACAAGAGTGGTTGGGGTGGGGGTGGGGGGGTTAAGCAATTAATAATTAAAAAGAAATAAAGTGAAAAGTGAAAATTATTAGAACTAGAGCAATTCTGTGATAGTAGGGGAAAATACTATCACAATCAGGAGTTGAGTTGAGCAGAAATGGATAAAGAAGTATCATTAGAATGTCCAAAAATATCCAATTTCACAATGAATAAATATAGGAGTTTAATACATTCACATATATGTATGACTGAAGGCAATCAATAACTTGTAAAAAAATTTGCAAAAGGATAGAGATATTTTCATTAGAATCATCATTAGTTTTGCTAAACTTAGTTCCAAGAGATGTTGAGAAAGTTCAGATTCACATTTAGCGCCCTGGGAGCCAAATCTCAGGTCAGCTTTATAGGTTGTTGAGCTGGGCTAGATCATTTAGCTCCAGTTTTCCTTTCTATTAAGCAGAAATAAACCATCAGTCCAGGCTACCTCACAGCGTTCTGAAAAGAATTTGCAGCCTTTTCTGAAACACTGCACCTACTTGTTGCTTTTAAAAGGCAGTCTGGCACTGGGTGTTGTATGGAAACCAATTTGATAATAAATTTCCTATATTAAAAAATAAATAAACAAAAAAAAATAAAAACATAAAAAGGCAGTCTGGTAAAATGGGAAAAGCGGTTTTGGTATGAGACTAATCTGGATGGGAATCCAGACTCTAGTGCTCATCATTTGTAGGACCTAGAAGAATTAACGAACATTTCTGACCCTCTGTTTCTTTGTCTGGAAAGTGAGAACACCAGAGCACCTTTCACCAAAGTGGTGTGAGGATTACATGAGCTAATGATCTGCCACAAGGTAGGCATTCATCAAAAAGGATTTCCCTTAGTATCATTATAACCATCACCATTCATACTCTGTTGCTAAAGGTGACATACTGATAACAGGTTTTTTTAATGGTTGTGTAATTATAGTTCTTATTTCTGCTTATGTAGCATTCAAACCTGGTCCTCTAATTCTCAAAGAAAAAAAAAATCTGTGAGTGCCCCAACTTCTTTTGAGTAAATTTCCTTTTTTTTTTTTTTTGTTGCTTAAAATAACCAGACACTTTCTCTTGTTCCAACTAAAAACCTAGATCTACACAAAGGGTAAGAAACACAAGGCCTCTGATGTGTTTCCTTCCTAGCTTCCTTCTGTTGCACACATCCATTCATTCGTACACAGAAAATTTAAAATTATCAACTATGAACTAATATCTACCAGTCCCTCACTAACCCCATGGAGATTTCATCCAGTACCATGACTTAGGATTCAATCTTTACAGTGATAACACCATATCCTATCTCAAGCCCTGAACCTTCCTACGGCTCCAGATGACCTGAATATATCCAATCACCAGACTCATATCTCAGGTAAGGTTTTTAATAGGCATCTCAAATTTAGATGTCTAACACCCAGCTCCAAACCTTCCCCCCAGAACATGCTACCTTGCAAGAGAGTACCTATTTATTGATTTTCTACATCAGAATGACAGAACCTGAGGAAGTAACAGAGGTTTCCTTATTTCTAAACAAGAGTGGTTGAGAATGGGGGGAAACAATTAGTAATTTTTTAAAAAACAAGCAAAGAGTGAAAATTATGAGAATCCAGAGAAATTCTGTGATGGGAAAATAGTATCCCAATTAGGATTTAAGCTAAGCAGAAATGCATAATAAGGTAGCATTAGAGGTACCATCTTTCCAGTTGCTCAGGCAAAAACCTCTGAGATCACCCTTGACTTTGTCTTTTTCACTCACATTCCATATCTATGGTGTCAGACTTACCTTCAAGGTATATATCCATAATCACCCCACTACGCACCACCTTACTGCCACACACACCCCCGTCAGTTTAAGCCAGATGTGATTATGTTTCCCTGAATTATTTTAATACTTTCTAAACATCCCCCTGCTTCCATTCTTGACCTCTGTTGGTCTGTTCTCAACACAGCAATCTGTGATCATCCTAGGAAGAGGTAAATCAGGTCACACCAAGCCTATTACTCAAATGTCTCACTCTTAGTAAACTGCCTACAAGAACCTGGAAGTTTTTACCCTCCTCTACCTGTCTGACCTGGTATCATGCTGTTCTCCTTCTCATCCCTTCCTCTCAGCCATATTGGACTCCTTGCTGCATGCAGACATATTAGGCTCATTTCTGCTACACACCAAGGAACTGGCTATTTTCTCTGTCTGGAACACTCTTCCCTTTGATCCTTTTGATCCTTTGTCTCCTTAGGTCTTGGTTCAAATATTCTTTTCTCTGGAAAGACTTCCCTGACTACTCCTTCTCTAGTCCACTGCCCTGCTTTATTATTTTTCATCATGCGTTTCTCCATTTCACATTCTATATATTTTACATAATTTTTATGCTCATCCTTGTCTCCCTACACTGGAATGTCAGCTTTTTAAGGACAGAGAGTATGGTTTGTTTTTATTAATTATCTCTATAGTGCATGGCATATATTTGGCATATAATATTTGTTGAAGAAAGTTAATGAATGCATTAAATTCTCAGGTCTAATAATGAATAAAATAAACAAAATCTCAGTTCCCCATGGGGCTTAAATTTCAGGGCTGGGAAAGAGGAAGAGTAAGCCAGGATACCTGTCTCCAATTCCGACGGGAAAGAAAGGCTTCCTAGAAGAAAATGCACTGGAAAGCCACTGAACCTCTCTGAATTTTAGTTTCCTTATCTGGAAACTGCAGATAACCAATCTACCCCTAAGGAGGAAAACTAATGAGATCAGGGATATAACAGACATGCCAGAGAAACTGACACCTCAAAGACACACAAAATGTCTTCAGCTCCATTGTCACCCTCCCTAAAATGCTCTGATTTTGTATCTTCATTTTGTTCTATTCCTACAGTTTTCTACCCCTCAATCTTTATGTTAAATATTGAAGGCAGTAAGCAGTAGAATTCTATTGGCTACTGCATGTCCAAATCAACAATCACATTTTGTAGAATCTGTTGAAGAATCATTGCTTGTATATTTGCCTTAATCAACTGATTACTGAAAAGTAACCAGAATCAATGCAAAATGGTCCAGGAGTTAAGAATTTGACTATCTCAAAAGATATTATTAAAATGATGTTAGCAGGATCTGTCATTGCTCTAAATCCCTGGTTGTGGTAGGCTCTAAAAAGTCCCTTCTGAGGAACTCTTAGTAGAGGCCAGTGGCTATCCAGCTTTTGGAGTTATTATTAGCTTTGCACTCAGATGATATCAAAGTCCAGGAAGTCCAGCTGAGGGGTGATTACTGACGATCCTGGGACAATTAACTCGGATATTTCTTTCCTCTTCCCTACATACATTCTCATAAAAAGATTAGAGCTAAGCTATCAATGCTGCCTGATGCAATGAGCGTTTGCACACCCACAGGCAACATTTAGCAAATAGGACACACAGAGAGACTCATATTTAGCAAACAGGAGACACACACACACAGACACACAACTAAGATCTGTCATCTATTATCTATCACCTATCATAATTGGATAATTGTACATAGTTATATAAATATATAAATGTGTGATAATGCTTTGGTCAAGTAAGTTATTTTACGCTAGCTTATGTAAGTACAAATGCAAATTAAAGTGCTCTCTATATATTATTTATATAGTATATATTGATTGTTTAGGACAAAAACATATACATAACTTTAGTTATTCTATAAACATGTACTTATAAATTTGCATTCTAAAAGGCATTACTAAATGCAAGATCACACTATTTCCCATGGAAAATTTCTAAGGAAAAATTAATAAAAGCATGAGTTAGGATTTCCTCCAAATGCTTCCTTGCTAGCCATCTTCTTCTCCTTCGACACTGATCCTTACCCTTAAGGAGGCAACATGAGACTGTTTCTGTTCCTTGAAAAGGATTAAATTAATTTCACTTTGACTTGAAAAGGAGTTATTGAGTGCTCTTATGAATGTCCAACAAATTGAGATAATAAGAAAAAATAGGAAATAATCTGTCTTTAAGGAGATCAATGAACGAAGACTACATAGACTAAAATTCACATCAGGTAAGATTAAAAACCGTAAGAAATATACATGATTATGCAGAATAAGAAGTGAAAATGCAGGCAAAACTTACTGAGGCATATTCTAAAACACTAATGCAATTTAATTAAGGAACATTTTCATTTACTTATATTCATGTATCCGTTTAAGTGCCCTGTGGACTAAAGCATTACATTAAGACCCCAAGTTTAATTTTTGGAAGTCCTAGATAGTATAGAGTTACAATGTTAGAATCAAATATAGGATGCTTGAAATTGATGAAAAAAAGAAAAATAGAACCCTAGACCCTCCTTGAGCTAAAACAGATGATATTTGCTCAAAGTTCCCCAAACGGAAAACTCAGGCTTTCTCTTCACATGTTTGACATGTGACAAAAACACTGAATGAAATTGTATAAAATAATTATCACTCAAGGCCTCCTTTACTTCTAGAAGTACATCCAGCTTTGTTTTCATTTTTAGATCAGTGAGGCTAATTTCTGAGAATTTTCCTTTTTTCACAATAGCCAAATTGATATTTAAGGGTCATAGTCTTTTGCAAAAAATATTAATGTAGAAAAGAAAATCCATTAAGGTAAGGAAACGAACAAAACAGAATCTTATGCTTGGGGACAAGAATAATTTATTTGTGGATGTGGGACAATGAGTTATTTGGTCTTTCTTCACAAATGAGATAACTGTCATATCCCATCATATCCCACTACCATGAATTATATATAACAACATTTGGTGAAATATGAAATTCTAAAAATACACTGAAAGGCTGGAGTCATCTTAATGGTTTATTATGATAGGTGTTACTGGTTTTGAAATATCTTCTTTCATAGAAGACAAATGGGGGCTACATTATTTTAGAAAGTCCACATCTTTTAAAAAGATGGATTAAAAGCTCTTTGAGACAGCTGTGCTGTTTTATTAGAAGAACAACATTTTGTTCCTAAATAATCCTTGAGGGCAATTGCATGAAATAATCAAGGGATGCTTTGGGCCCTACTCAAAATTAAAGCTCAAGGAATATTGTGTAGGAGAAGACGGCAGGATAATCACTTTGGCTGTGAATGTAAACATGCGAATAAGGACAACAAAGGAAATCAGACTTAAATCAAAATAGTGATGATATACTTTCACATCCACAAGACCCATCCTTTCTGTAGCACTGCTTCATTGTGGGTAACACCTGGGCTTTGAAATCAGAGAAAAGTATATTTGAGCACCTTCTCTGTTCTGTAATGTCATATGACCTTGATCAAGTTGATCAAACTCATGTAATATCTGTATCTTCCTCTGTGAAACCAGGACAGTATTTTGTACTTATCTTGGTTGTGAAGATTAAATGAGATAATACAGGTAATGGGTTTATCACAGTGCACCTTGGACAGGTGAACAAACCTGCTATTGTGGAAACCATACAGCTTAGGTAAGTTCATGAGCTCTGATATTAGATACACAAGTCTACTCTCTCATTTCCTGTAGTAATTGTGAGAGATTGATTCCATCTCTCAAAATGACAGTTGACTCATCTAAAAAACAGAGGTGATGTAAGTACCCACCTGTAAAATTGTGAAGGTTGATCACAAAATGTAAAGTGCTTAGTACAGGGCCTGGCACATAATTATAAGAAGAGCTTACAGTGACAGGCTTAAATGTGACCTTAAATAACAATAGTTAATATACACATGATAGAATACTCACAACTTCTAAGGTTTTATTAATTTTTTTTTTCTATTTTAAAGGTCTTTTGGTTTTGTTCCTTGTCTATTTTCATATCTGTGAAGTGCCTCAGGGGAAAAATCCTAAATATATAACAGATACACAAGGGCAGTGTGGAACATGGGCACTGCAGCTGTCATCATGTCACTCATAATCACTTTTCTCTGCTCAAATGTACACACCTGGGGAAGGTTGAAAACTCAGTCTCCTATATTATCCCCCATTACAGTTGGGTAGGGAACATCTGGTCAATTAATTTTCAGTAGTCTAGGAGGCTGGATCACCAATTACAGCATTCAAGGGTTCCTGTTTTTATTACCTTCCTAACATCAGCACACACTGTACTTGGGGAGCTGCTTGCTATGAGAGCTTGTATTGCTAGCTAACATTCTAGAGAAGGATACAAACAGGGAACTACAAATCACACAAGGCAGAATTGTAATTGGATATGATGCTCACTTCAGATTTTTCTTACAAATACAGAGTGCCTGTACATAAGCCAAGTTAGCCAAGCTATGAATCTAATTACTTTGCCAAAAATAGTAATGCGTTTCCATTTGAACTAACCATGAGGTCAGGCAACAGTCTTAAAAACATTCTCACCCATTCTGTTTCTTAATAAAGAAAAAAAGTACCCATCTTCCTCAACTTATGATGGGGTTACATCCTCATAAACCCATCATAAGTTGAAAATATCCTAAGTCAAAAATGCATTTAATACTCCTAGCCTACTAAAGATCATAGCTTGGCCTCACCTACCTTAAACGTGCTCAGAACATGTATACTGGCCTACACGTGGGCAAAATCACCTAACACATAGCCTATTTAATAATAAAGTACTGACTATCTTATGTAATTTATTACATACCGTATTGAAAGCAATAAACACAATGTTTGTATGCGTACAGAATGGTTGTAAATGTGTTAGTTGTTTACCTCCGTGACTGAGTTGCTGACCAGGAGTTGCAGCTTGGTGCCATGATAAAGTATCACATACATATTGCCAACCAAAAGAAAGATCAAAATTCAAAATTCAAAGCATGGTTTCTACTAAATATGTATCACCTTCATGCCAGGTGAAGTCAAGAAAATTGTTAGTTGGGGACCAGTCTGTATCGTCTTTAGGATAAATATCAAGAGTCCCCAACATTTATGCTGAAAAGAGTGGTTCATTCATAAATAATGAGCTATCTCTTCCTATTATAAACAGATAAAGTTTCAATTGTAATAACGCTCACTAAAAGTCTCAGTTTGGCCTATTATTAAGGGAGAAATGTAGGGGTAGGAGATGTGTATGTAGCTGGTTTATCTTCTAGGACTCTGTGTTCTTGGTAATTATCATTTGTCCAATAAATACAAGTCTCTGACAGTTCTATGGTGAACTAAGCAAGGTCCAGGCCATTATTTAGGGTTTTTGTTTTTTTAAAGAATAAATATCAAATTATCTGGAAAGGCATCTCAAAGGGTGAAAATGCAGCCTTTTTTAAAAAATAGTTTCTGGCTGCAGGAAATCAAAGAGGAATTTTCTTCCTCTGGAAGGCAGACTTCCACTCTGGCTATTGGAGAACATGCACTTTAACAATGTCTGATGTGGCACAAAGTTTCAACATGCCTGTTCAACACCTATAATTATCCTGAAGTAGGCAGGGAATACTGGTACTGGAATACTGGGAAAAATTTTGGTAATTACCATTTAGTAACAATATATGTCTACATATGTATGTATAGATTACATGTTATGTGTGTATTTACACACATACATAGAGTTTTAGAGTAGGTCAAAGATTGAATCGGCATCTAGAATTTTTTACTTGATGAAGTATTTCTCTCTGACTACAGATAATGCTGGTGGAACTGAAGTTATCTCACCTCCCCTGTCAGTGGGTGGGCATATGAAATCAACCCTCACTGATCAGATCCTCTTTCCTTGAAGAGACCTTCCAATAGTTTCTGCTACCTAAATTTCAGAGCTTCTCTAGTTTCTGTCCTTTTGTGAGGCTTTATTGCTGAGCCATCCGTTTGATTCTGTGAGAAAGCCAATATGCTTTCAATTTATTCTTTTGTTTTTCTCCTTAGGTTAGTCAGTATTGGTCTCTGTTGCACACAACCAGTGGCTTTTGATTTGTGATGTATGCACCTTCCCATGCTTCCTGAAACTTCCTATTTTAGAAAATTGGACACAGGATATGTATCTGCTCTTGCCCACACAAAAAGCAAGACCTCTTTGAATTTAATCTTTAAAACATCCTCACATTCAATTACATTAATAAAATACTCCTTTAAGAGCAATGAAAGAGATTTAATTATGTATTTTGTTTTATTTTTTATTTTCCTGCAGACTAAAAACTTAAAAATAACTTCACTGATTTTGAAACATTAATCTTCTCTCAGCAGATGGACAGAGCCCGACTAAATGCAAATAGGTTAGTTTCTGTATTTGGACATCAGTAGCAATATTTTTCCAAGTTTTAAATCATCCGCATAGCATGTTAAATTATAGTGCCTCTCTTTCTTCTCTGACAGATTCCAACCTTTTGATTCTCTGCCTTCTTTCTTTGCTACAGTAAATTGATCCTTTAAAACATCCAGGTGCAAATGAATTAATGGTCTTCTATTGTGAGCGAGAGTGATTGGAGTCCCTCCCCCCTCCTTTTCTACATTGAGGTCCTTTCCCCTTCTGAGAAACCCACATATCAATTAAACTCACCTGCTAATTAAAAGCTTGTTTGGAAAAATCCTTGCTAGTTAGAAGCAAAAGAAAGTGTAAAGGTGTCTAAAAATAGAGGCTTTGAATGTCAATTACTTCCTTCCTCCTCGGTTCCTGGTTCCTTGGGTTGAATTGAACGCTGATAAAGAGCTAGGAAAGGGGAAAAAAAAAAAGAAAAAAAATAGTAAGTATCTTTTTCACCTATATTTTCCTGGGAGTATACCATTGGCTTGGTAACTTCAGCTCTTTGTCAGCAACATCAAGATACACAGTTTTTATTCATGAGACGGAAACACCATTTCTCACTCCTTATACAGCCACACTGATTTCCTGTATAAAGGCAGTAGAAACCCCAGTTCTTACACAGTGACTGTCAACAATCCAGCCGGAGCTTTTGTGAGCTGAAATATCAGAGGAATGAAAGTGAATGTAGAAATGATGCCCTGTTCTCTTTCTTAATGACACATGCCTGCTCTTAGATCCTCAACCACTATTCACTCCTGCTTGCTTTTCCTGAGAAATGGGTCCTAAGGGCAGATTTATACCAATACTAGATTGTCTTTTCTTTCTTTTCTACCTCAGACTTAAAAGCTATGTTGCTCTAAAGTAACATGCTAAGAATCAAACTATACAAAATACAATTATAAAAATAGAACTTAGGAGACCGGGAAAATCACACGTATGAACAAAGCCCCCACCCCACCCCCTTTTTTTTTAATGTACCAGGCCATGAGAACAAATTAAATTATGATCTGCCTTAGAAAATGACAGCTAATTTATCAATTTATTCATTCACTTGACAGATTTTTGTTAAAAGTCCACTATTTGGTAGTCATAGAGTTAGGAGGTGGAGTTAGAAATGTAATTAAGATCTAGTCCCAGCCCATGGGGAGTTTATAGTCTAGAAAAATAAACTGGGAGTAAATAGAAATTACAATAATATGTGATAAAACTGGCAATAGGAGAAACCTAGGCAGCTAACCCAATATGGAAGGTCAAACAAAGGCTTTTAGAAATGGTCAAAGTTAAGCTAAATCCCATAGGTTGAAAATAAATTACATAGGAAGGAGAATGAGAAGAGAGATAGACATTCCAATGTTGTTGAATGGGCAACATAAAATTGAATAGGACACTTTTGAGGAACTGTCCACAGTTCATAGAAAGTGAAGGGAAAGCCCAGAGAAAAATCAAAATGTGGTGGTATTTTAAACTGGCTTCTGTAATAATCAGAAACTTTTTTTTTAATAATAGGACTTTTTTTTTTAAATAATAGGATGTAGAGCTGGAAATAGGAAAGGACAAATTTCCTCCATGTTACTTCCTTTATGATGTGTGAAAACAAACTAGAACATGTTTAGGTGGCTATGAAATACATGTTTACAAAAAACATTGGGGGTTAACTGACTTCACATAATTTACATCCAAAATAGGTATAACCCATACAGATTTACATTCACAAGTCTAAGGTAGACTGCATGACACTAAATGAGGATAATATAGTGACTGATACAGCAAAGGCCTATAAAAACATAAAGCCTTCTTGGAAAAAAAAATGATTTCCCAATATGGTTATGTTCAAAAATAGGGTATGGTTTTGAAAAAAAAAAAAAAAGATAACATTCACACAATGGAAAACTGTGTATCAGTGAGATTAAAGCCAACATGATAATCTTTAATTCAGTTTAGTTAAGGATATTGAGTACCTACTATGTGTCAAGCATTTTTAATATGTTCAAGATCAATCATAATTGATGAATAATGCAGTCAAGTCCTGAAGCTTTATGACTAACAAGGAATATAGATTATTAAAAAGAACCATCAATATGTACTCAGTGTTACAAGTACTCAGGGTTCCTTCTGCTCTCTCATCCAAAATATAAGGCAATAAGGTGTTCTCTTTTAAAAAAAAAATATTTATTTTGAGAGAGAGAGAGAGAGCTCAAGCAGGTCAGGGAGACAGGGAGAGAGAGAATCCCAAGCAGACTCCCTGCTGTCACCACAGAGCCCTATGCGGGGTTCCATCTCACAAATCTTAACATCATGACCTGAGCCAAAATCAAGAGTTGGATGCTTAACTGACTGAGCCACCCAGGCGCCCCAAGGCAAGAAACTTTTCTGATTCAGAGCTATATCCCTGATACCTAAAATAGTGCCTGCCACTGTGATTAAGTAAAATGTATAAACTGTAGCTCAATGAGTGGTCTCTGAATATGAGGGCTTAAGCTCTGGTTTCAATATAGCACTATGGCTAGAGACCTCTTAATCTTTTTCCATATATTATTTTTGTTGGAGGCAGACAGAAATGGAACTCCTAGCTATAAAATCCAAACTTCTTTGATAAATCATATAGCCCCAAATTAATCCTCCAAACTGTAAATCACCCTCCAATGATTTCTTATTGCAATAAAAGAAAATCTCAATTCTGACCGAGACCTACTTCATCTCAACATTCATCTGACATTTTCCATTCTATAGGCATACTGGCTTACTTTCTGTTCCTTAAACACACCACATGTGTTTTCATTTTATGGCTTCCACCCCCTTTTTCTCTGAGTGGAATGCTTTTGCCCCAGAACATTTTCATGGCTCACTCTTATAAAGTTCTCAGAATGAATGTCACATCTTCAATGAGGTCTTCTCTGACAACCCTTTTAAAATAGCCACATTCACCCATCAGTATCATTTTATCATGTCATCCTGCTTTATTGTCTTCATGGCAGTTCTTATTATTTGAAAATTTTTATATTGTGTGTGTTTCACCCCACCCTCTACAACAAGACTGTTAACTCCATAAAGAGAAGAAAATTATATTATTTATCATTAAATGAGTGCCTTGTATACAGCAAGTATTCAGTAAATATTTGTTTATTACATATGTGCATAAATTATCCAATGATAAGCAGTTTAGGAAACTGTAAACATTGTTACCTCTAACAAAAATCCAGGGCACCAGCTCTATTACAACTTAACCAACTTTTAGTACTGTAGACCTAATTATAAGCCTACAATTCAGATCCATTCTTAAAAGTTACTTAAAAACTATAGAAACTTTTTGTCCCCACCCCCCAAAGAAAATGCTTACTTTTCTCATTTTTTTAATTTTTTAAATGTGTATTGATTTTTGAGACAGAGAGAGAGAGAGAGAGAGCGAGCAGGGGAGAGGCAGAGAGAGAGGGAGGCACAGAATTTGAAGCAGGCTCCAGGCTCCAAGCTGTCAGCATGGAGCTAGTCACGGGGCTCAAACTCATGAACCATGAGATCATGACATGAGCTGAGGTTGGGTGCTTGACCAAATGAGCCACCCAGGCATCCCAAAAATGCTTACTTTTAAGATGAATTTTATTCTGAAAAAAATGTTTTGGTGTGACAAGAAACCCAATGGGCATAAAGCTATGGAGGGTAAAAACTTCCACTGTAATCCCCTTCAAAGTTTTAAACTTCAAATATCTTTTCCTAATTGAACATAAAATACCTTTACTCATACTGGCTATTAAGAAAAATACAGCGTGAAGAATGTCATCCTGCAGGATCCTTGAATTACTCTCTTGTTTTTTTATAAGGACAAAAGCCTAGTTTGCCCCAGTGACTAGATCATTGTAGGAAAAACAATGCACAGAAACAGCAAAATATACGATTATTTTTGCTACATTAGCATTATGACCTGGGGCAAACAGTATCTGAAGTGGACAAAAAGAAAGACATCTAAGCCACTTCTCCAAAGTTTAATATCATATATTATTATGAGCAATACATTATGAGTGGCCATAATCTTTGTAAATGTAATTCACTTGAGCAGATTTTAGTTGGCTCTTCACTTCATTTCCGTGGAAAAGGTGAAATTTAAATTAGGGAGATAGTATAGGGTAGTAGTTAAAAATATGGGTACTGGAGGCAGAAACTCCTGGATTCACAAGTATATATGATCCTACTATATGTAAGATCTTGGGCCACTTTACTACATATTTGTGAATTATAGTTTCCTCATCTGTACAAGACAGATAGCAGTTCTTACTTTCCTGGAGTAGTGAGGTCAAATGGAATAATGCATGTGTTTAACATAGTGTCTGACTCATAGTGAAAACTCAATAAATGTTAGTTATTATTATTAGCCTCATTGTTTTAGGAAAAAAATTAAAAAGTGACATTGTAAAAAGTGTGAAATTAACCCTTAAATGGAAACATTTTAATTGAATTTTGAAATTTAGATATTTGAAAACAAGGGATTTTTGTTATATTTTCCCTATGGTAATATTGCTTTAATTTTTAAAGCAACCACTTGTCTACTTCATGTCTCTGCTTTGATATTTGCCCATATTGCACAGTGATTTGCCTATGCTTCTTTAGTGCCATAGTAAAATCAGACTTCATTTTATTTTTCATTTCGTGTGCAGAGGATATACTCCCAAAATTTCTCTAGTATTTCCATAGTGCCCTCTCGATCTTAAGTCTCTGTTAGAAGGTTCCCAACATGTTTTTACAGCTATTTATCAAGAGTTTAAGTAATTTTTGTTGATGTAATCATTCTTTTCAGTTAGCAATTTTTAACTTCACCTAGGTAGCATGCCAGCATGGTAACTTATACCTGGTGAGCAATGGCTATTTTACACCTTCAGAAAGCAATAGGTGAGGCATATTTAGTTACAAAACTTGCATATAATGTTGTTTTAATCCTATTTCCCCCCCTTTTTTTTCATTCATCTGGTACAGTCCTAAAATGCCCACATCAGGATATATGCAGCACTTAACAACAATATTCAAAACTTCTTTTGTCTCTCACTAGGTTAATATTTTATTCTCTTTGAAACACAGAATCCACCTTTCTTCTCCTGGAGAGTAAGAATAGTTCTGTTTTTGCAGAAATCTGTACTGTCTTTTCACCCTTAAAGCCTATATAGTATATGGGGGTGGGGGGAAGGATGATTTTTATGTCATACAATACATTTTTTTAAATCCACAATCAGCTGGGTTTCTAGAGATCTGAATTATGTGCTAACTACTCTGGTTAATTAGAGTGCTATTTAATTTTTGTAATTCAGCCTGAGCCTGAATAGTGCAAAATCCATTTGACCTGTATCTTACAGTTATCCATTTGCCACAAATCTCAGACTTTTTTAATGATGAACTGCTCTGACTGGTAATCACCTTTGGGCCTCCTGTTCTTTCTCTTTACAAATTAAAAAGAAGCCTGAAAAAACATCCTGGTGCAAGGTGCACAGGCAATAAGGTGAGGTTACAAGAGTAGAAAACTAACAGCAGTCCTGAATACTGATGACTAAAAAATGTACTGGAACCATCTCCAATCTTCTACTATTTGACAAAGCAGCACATTGAGCTAGATTAACAGGGGATGAACTGGAGAAGGAGTTGTGGGTCACACCCTAAATAGGATGTGCTTATGACAGAGAGAGGGTTGGATGATCAGATTGTAGTTTTAAAAGATCCTAGGTAGAGAATGAATTAGAAAGGGTGGCTGTTAAAATAATATAAATTATAAGCTAGTTTGTTGTATTCCAAACAAGAAAAGATAGTGAGTTGGATATAGAATGGTGGTATTAGAGACTCATTCAAACACTATTTATTGTGCAGCTACTATGTGTTAGGCCCTATTTTAGATGTTGGGAAAAACATTTTTATTTATATGTATGTATGTATGTATGTATGTATTTTTTTAAATTTACATCCAAGCTAGTTAGCACATAGTGCAATAATGATTTCAGAAGTAGAATTTAGTGATTCATCCCCTACATGTAACACCCAGTGCTCATCCCAACAAGCGTCCTCCGTAATGCCCCTTGCTCATTTAGCCCATTCCTCACCCAAAACCCCTCCAGGAACTCTCAGTTTGTTCCCTGTATTCAAGAGCCTTTCATTTCCACCCCCCTCCCTTATTTTTGCTTCCCTTCCCTATGTTCATCTGTTTTGTATCTTAAATTCCACATATGAGTGAAGTCATATGATATTTGTCTTTCTCTGACTGATTAATTTTGCTTAGTATAACACACTCTGGTTCCATCTGCGTTGTGGCAAATGACAAGATTCCTTTTTTTTTGATTGCTGAGTAATATTCCTATATATATATATATATATATATATATATATATATATACCACATAGTATATATATAATATATATATATATATATCACATAGTATATATATAATATATATATATACACACACACACA